>NC_079169.1:19391042-19426042 GCF_947568905.1 Ostrea edulis
GCCATCTTTGGAATTGGCCATTATCGGGGGCATTTGTGTTTCACAAACACATCTTGTTGTTTTAGGAGTCAAAGAAAAAATTAATTTAGATCAGAGACACAAGTATATTAATGATTAAAGTATCTGAGTTTATTGATATTGCTTATATTGACATATTAATTTTTAGCACCCAATGGCATGGCAATGGCTGCAGACACTAAATAAAAACATGTCCCACTGACTAATGGAGGCAATGTCTCAGCCTTTACTAAAGTGTAACAGCTAGGTTACCTGGGTTTTTAAACAATGCACCAATAACATGGATAATGGACCTCAGCAAAAAACGTAGGAAAACAGTGGGTTTAGATCTAATTTAAATTTGAGTCAGGGATGTGTTCGTAGTCTCTATCAGTTTCAGACATCTTGGATCCCAAATGAATTTTCTGGGTCCAGTTACAGCTATGCTATGGCACCAAGTGTGACAGAAAGAAAATGCATATGGAAGCAGACAAGGATTCGAACCCAGGTCCCTTACATCTCCAGTCATATATTTCTACTGAGGTCCGCTAACATTACTTTCGTGCTTATACTCAATTAGGATTCACCACAATAACATGGCTAGTTCAAAAAATCTTGTGTTTTTCATGTCAGCTTTTTTATTGCGTAATCATGGAAACTGGTGCTTTTACTCTTTTCTGTTAAATTTACTTGATCCAAAGTTATATTCAATGGTTTAGAAAAGTCAAATTAAGATGTCATTTGATGTTGACTGATCATCCCAGTGGAAGGAAAATCCAGCACATCATATAATTTAAGATTCTGTGAAACATCCAATCTGGCAGACTATTTATAATTACGTCATGTGCATGGCTATACAAAATCAATTTACCTCTTCTTTTTTTTAACAAGATAAGATGAAAAAGAACATAGTTCAATATATTGCAAGTGTATTGTAGTAATTGATCAAGGATATATATATATCTTGTGCTAATACTTTTAAAAAGTTATGGATCATATGGTAAATTATGTAATTGAGGTGAAGAATTTAGAAATGATCATGGGTAGTCTGTAAAGCAAATTAAGTTATATTGTGGTCTAGCTCTCACAGGAACACAAATTTTGAATTTTATATATACATATTACTCAGAAAGCTAAGTAAGTGAGATAATTTTTTATGAATGCTTTTACTGTTTTGTGTACGTTGAGTGTGAAATATAATGAAACAGAGAGGAAATAGATTGCATACCAGCTATTTGTGGCTTGTGTCCAAAAGTTTCATTCTGAAGAGGAAAGTTTTGTTTTCTGTCATGAAACAAAACACATAGAGTGTTCATTTTTCACAGTTTATTTGAATATTTTGGAGATTGGTGGATTCTTTAGTATACAATTTCTATTTGGAATTCTAGAAATTTTTGTCTAAAGTTTGTATGCAGACAGTGGCACATATATATTGAATGGCATATATGACACATATTTTTAATGGACAGTTTAGGATGGGATGTCCTTTCTTCAGAATGAAAACAATGCATTAAAGTTATATGTGTATATGAGAATCCATAAGAAATTAACAGGGAATAAAAAGAGAGCATGCAAGTTCCTTATTTATTCAGCTTGTATTGAAAACTGAACATACTACAAGACCAGTAATAGTCTTTTAGTACTAAAAAAATTCAAAATTATACAGGCATCTTAAGTCAGTAAGATACCTCATAACATTTCACTGCTAGCGCCAGCTCAATCGTGAATGAGAATTCATAATAATTAACCCCACCACCTTCAAGATACAAAACTGGCAATAGAATATTTAGTACCCTTCACAGGGAAATGGTCATTATTACCCACACACACACACACAGGTACTGCAATGAAAATTGTAGATATAGATGCATGTACTGTATACCACCAAATTTTACAATTCTCTGTGAGAACAAGAGCCAGTACATTAAAATGCACCCACCCACCCAAAATAACACCTAGAAAGACGAAAAAAGGTAATGAAAAGATTCAATTATAACATGTTCATGGTTGAGTAAACACAATAAATATCCACTCCATCACTAGAGAAGATGATGCGGATGGCTGATTTTTTGTTATCAAGTATTGCATACACTATAGATTTCTGACAAATACAAATCAATTCTGAATTGTGCAAGTGGTGGGATGCTGGTGAATTTTCAGCAAAAGAATGAATCCAAAAAAAGCCAGTTGAATTGTTTCGTTAATTGAAGTCATCCTTCATGCTGGGTGTTTTATACATGTGGAAATAGAGTGATGATTATCAATAATTCTTGGTTAAATATTCAAGTAGGAATAATTTTGCCATGATATGTTTTTACTTTGACCATGGAAATTCTAGTGAACTAGCTCTTGAATTGCTTGTTTCAAATCTCTTATCAGATTAAATGCAATACTTGTATCTATATACACTTTCAGAATTAGATTTTGTAAAAGAAATATTAAACCATTTAAACAGAAGAGAAAGATTGCATTTTCCAGCTGTTTGCACACCACACACAAAAAAGCACAATGGAAGCACATATTGTGGCAGTGTTGTACAGATTGTAAAGCTTTAAGGTTCTCCCCACAGGAAGCTCTGTAGAAACATTTAAAATACTCACAAGTACATCTCTTAAAGCTGACAAGTGGGCACTGCATCATTTCCATTTGTTCTCAGTACCTCTGTGTTCTGTGATTATTAAGTGGTTTAGGATTTTAACAAATTGCACATTGTTAGGAAATTGGCTTAAAAGATCTTCAGCATGTTGAAGTGGAACTGTGAAGGATAGCCTTCATCATAGTGCCTTCAAAAATATTTTTAAAAATTATATACTTAGTGTTTTTGAAAGTATATTTAATTGTATTAAATACATGAACTTCAGTATTGTCACTGATACATTGCAGGGGTTTTATATTTACATTACAACCCCCTTAGCCATGCTAGCTACAGTGTAGTATTTGCTTAAAGTATACACTGTACATTCTTTGTTTTATTGGTGCTTCTCAAAATGTGACATCTTTCTATATAAATCTGACAGGTTTTTGTATACACAGTTCATATGACTGTTGGACATGGAGAGTGATATTGAAATTTCAGTTCCTTCAGTCCCTGGGATGAAATATTGCAGTACATTGTCAAAGACAGGGAAGCCTGGCCTGTCGTTTTGTGAGGGAATCACCAGGGGCCACTCAGAGCCCAGCTAATTGTCTTTTCACACCACTGTTTGGTACCAAACATCCTCTACTGGATTATTAAGTAAGATAGGAGTATTGATTTTAAGGAAGATTTTCTTTTTACTAGGAGCATGCCTGCAAGAAAACATTTCCACAGCTTTCATGATTCTGCCTCTGCTTATTGTGAGAGCACATGTCAAAGCATTAGCATGATTACCAGGGGCAATTTTAAAAATCATGTGTAGATTACATCGTATTAGTGAATATAGAGATGCTAATCGCAAGTTTCGTCATAGGGGCACTTAGTCATTGCATGTACCTACACACGATTAAGGTAAATTAAGTACATATGTTACTGCTATTGGACTGCAGGATCCTGTCTCATATTTATACAGATTTTATTGGTTTATAACATCTGATTTATAACTGTTATTGGTTCTTCATGAATGAAGGCCAACAGTCAATTAAGTTTTATATTTACAAACACTCCTATCGAAAGTTTTAATTTGAGCTATTTGCAATTACTGTTAATATATTTTTGATAGATAGGAAAATAATTGTGAAAGATGTTTTGAGATGACCAGAATGTCATTGAGTCACTGTAAATACATTCATGTTTACATGAAAACTTTTGTCATTGTGAGACCATTTTTCATCTCATGCAGAATATGTCATTGGGCTATGATTGCAATACATACATGTCAATGATCATTTTCAACTTCTTGAATACATGACCAAGTTATGCTTGTTAACTGAAATAATTTAGTCTTTATCTCGATAATTAGATTCACATTTTCAACTTCTCAAATACATGGGCTATTACTTGATTACTTTAAGCTAGTTGATACTGTGATTCACATTTTCAACTTATCCTCAGATGCATGCACTATACTTTGTGACTGAGATAGTTAATTGGTACTGAGATTCACATTTTTACTTGGGTTTTGTGATAGTTGGTACTGATCGAGATTCACATTTTTACTTGGATATTGTGATAGTTGGTACTGATCGAGATTTACATTTTTACTTGGTTTTTGTGATAGTTGGTACATGGTACTGATCGAGATTCACATTTTTACTTGGATATTATGATACATAGTTGGTACAGATCGAGATTCACATTTTTACTTGGTTATTGTGATAGTTAATGGTACCAATAGTGATATGTTGCATTGGTATAGGATAAGGGCAACATTTTAACCATGAAAATCAAATGTACATGTTCCCTGGTTTCCTGGGGGCTGAGAGGCAAGACCAAAACCTACCCAAACAAAGAATTACAAATGATTCAGTCTTTACTTCCATACATCTTGCAGATAAACAGTTACTGTATACAGTCCTATGACACTGAGGGGTAGTGGTTTTGGTTCCAGGGTCAGACCAAAGTTATAGTGATTATTGTCTTTATCACTTGAAAGATTTCTTTTTAACTTTGCTGATACTGTATAAAAACTAAATGCATATTTTATAGGAAAAGTAGAAAGGAATGTACCATTGTGAGTTTCATACAACTCGTAATCTGACTCTAGGGCAGTTCCAAAATAGTCATATTAAGTGTTAATATAAACTTTACATACAAGTATTAAACTTTACATACAAGTATTACATTAATATGTAAAGTCTTTCATTAGTATGGGCACTTTCGGGGGCATTTGTGTTTTAAGCACTCATCTTGTTTTTTTACTCCTGCTAAATATAAGAATTTAACTTAATAGATATACAAGACAGAATTTTTTTTTTTACTAAATTTCATAGTTCTTGGAACAATACTTTTAACTAAATTCTCAGGTGACTGATAAGGCCTGTCTTAAATTGTTAGGATCATCTAGAGTGGGATTGGATGAAAGCTAAATAGGAACAGCTAGTATATAACAAGCTCTTTTCAGATCCTGGGGACCCTTGGTTAAATGTGCTAAGAGCTACGTGTATCTAGAAAAAAGAAATGACGATCAATGTTGATGTATCAGTATTAAATTGACCCTTGACTTCAGCAAGGATCAGTTTCACAGATGAAATGAATGAATAAGGTTCAAAACGCAGCAGCAAAGGATATAGTCAGCAAAATTATTTCAAAGAACTTATTAACGTCACAAACGTTTTGTACCTTGATGCCACTTTATTTTCTCCTCCCATTGGAACATAAAAATTTCTGTATTTTTAAAAGTTGACCTAGAAATGAAAATAATGTTGGCTTGATTATATGTGTATTTTAGTGTACATGTAAATAAATTGAGATATAATATATATTTATACTATAATTATATTAAGTATGAATAAATTACGATATAGTCAAACTCATCATATAAAGTTATAAGTCCTTGCTCCAACAAAAAGATTGAACTACCTCAGCTGAAGATAAATTTTCAGGACTTTTTTTTTTGTCTTACCTGAAGCATGTTAAGGTACACCATAAATTTGTCTCAGCCAGCATCAGATCTGTTGTAAGATTTTGATTTAGTAGATTAAACAGTTTGTAAAGGACTGAACATGCATGTTATGAAGGTGGCAGTTTTATGACTCAGTAATAAAGCCTTTGTGTTTTATAAGTCATTAAGTGAATTAGCAGGTGCTGGTAGCTAGTTCCTCAAGGGTTTTATATTTTAAATGATTATATCAAGATTTGTCAGGGATGGTTTGCTTTATTCTTGAACACAAAAATTTGTGAGATTTTTATAATTTTTCCTTTCACCTGAGTATTTGCAGACTTGAACATGTATCCATTAATCTTTGTATTAAATCAATTGGCTAACCTGTTCTGTTCTTGAAACCATTGAAATAATTAACAACATCATACATTTAGGAAATAAATTACATTTTTGAAAATACATGATATGGCATGAACTGCAATGCGTATTAAATTACGCCAACATGTACTTTATGAAACGGTAGCACGTAACGTACTCCACGAAAAGTATGACCGCGTGAACAGTGCATGTTGCTGTTCATATACCCTCATGTATTTTCAAAATTTTAGAGTGACATTTTATACTTTCATTTATGTCAGAATATTTCCAGCTGTTAAAAAATGGTCATACTATATTTATCAAGATTCATATGCACATTGATAAGGAAATGGCTATAATTATTTCCATTAGTAAAAATATGGAAGGTAAAACATTGGAAATGTGAATATAGTACAATGTACTACACAATGATATGTAAATCTATATAATATACCAATGTTATTTATTATGTTCCCCAAACAAAGTTTGGGAACATATTGTTTTTACTCTGTTTCTTATTATTAAGGTCTTCCGTCTCCTGCGGAAGACCTTACTATTATTGTTCGCGTTCTTCTTCTTCATTATTATTATTATTATTATTATTATTATTAAGGTCTTCCGTCTCCTGCGGAAGACCTTACTATTATTGTTCGCGTTCTTCTTCTTCTTCATTATTATTATTATTATTAAGGTCTTCCGTCTCCTGCGGAAGACCTTACTATTATTGTTCGCGTTCTTCTTCTTCATTATTATTATTATTATTTTCCTTGGTAGTACACGCGTTTTTCTCAGCCATTTCTCCATCGATTTTCACGAAATTTTCAGGAAAGATGTCTTTTGGTGACGAGACTTTGCTTGCAAAATTTCGTGCTTGAAGTCACTTCCGGTCAGGAGTTATCTCTCTTTTAGTGACTTTTTGAAGGGCCTTGTTGTCCACACATCTCCTCCGTTAGTTTTGAAGCTAGAGTCTTGAAATTTCTACACAAGATAGAGTAAACATTTTAGAAGATTTGTGGGGGATTCGATTTTACCGGAGGCGATTTGCCTAAAAGCTCGCCTGGACCTGAAAAAATGGATGCCAAAATTTTTCGCCGATTTCGGCGATTTTTGACCTTTGATCTCCAATATCTTTTTTCTTGCAAATATTTTGTTAAGATATGTAGAACAAAAGTTGTGCACATTTACGAGATCTTTTCGAAAATATCAAGATTTAGGGGCTAGCCCCTTCAATTAGGGATCTAGAAGGGCTCAAAGTCTAGATCAAATATCTCAAAAATCGTTAATATTTTGGTATAAGTCAAAGAACAAAAAATGTTCATCTCAACAATCCAAATCTATTCATATAAAAATTGAGGTCATATGTTACGTAATAAGGGATTTTAAGGGCCAAAACCATAAATTTTTTACCCCTTGTATCTCGAAAACGACAAATATTTTGAAAAGCAATAAAGAACAAAAGTTGTTCAGAATGATGATCTGAACAATATGCATATTTCGTTTTTACCCTATGTGGCCCCGTTAGGGAGCTACAGTTTGGCCCCTAAAAATTACTTCTAGAAATAACTCGAGAACGGTAAAGAATTTCTAAATACTTGTTGAACAAAAAATGTTTGAAATGTCATGACCTTTCTTACGATATCAAGCAAAAGGGGCTGACCCTTTAAATTAGGGGCCCAGAAGGGTCCAAAGGTTGATGAGAATATCTCAGAAACTATTAATATTTTGTAATAAGTCATTGAAGCGGAAATGTTCATCTAAACGAGCTTGTTCTTATCAAATCAAAAAGTAGGTCATATGTTACGTACTAAGGGATTTTAAGGGCCAAAATCATAAATAATTGACGCCTCATATCTTGAAAACGACAAATATTTTGAAAAGCATTATTGAACAAAAGTTGTTCAGAATGATAATCTAAACAATATGTACATTTCGTTTTTTCCCTATGTGGCCCCGTTAGGGAGCTACAGTTTGGCCCCTAAATATTTCTTGTAGAGATAACTCGAGAACGGTAAAGAATTTCTAAATACTTGTTGAGCAAAAAAGGTTTAAAATGACAAGGCCTTTCTTACGATATCAAGCAAAACGGGCTGGCTATTTAAATTAGGGGTTCAGAAGGGTCCAAATGTTTTTGAGAATATCTCAGAAACTATTAATATTTTATAATAAGTTGTAGAAGCGGAAATGTTCATCTCAACGAGCTTGATCTTATCAAATCAAAAAGTAGGTTATATGTTACGTAATTAGAGATTTTAAGGGCCAAAATCGTAAATATTTGACGCCTCATATCTTTAAAACAACATATTTTTTGAAAAGCATTATTGAACAAAAGTTGTTCAATGTGTCATAACCTATCGATCAATATCAAAAAATGGGTCTGTGGGCCTCATGGCTCGCCTGTAGAGTCGATTTTTGTCGATATCAGTCGATTTCAAAAACTTGTAACTGGTAAATATTTTGTAAGGACATATTGAACAAAAGCTGTTCAGTTTATCGAGATCTATCGATTGATATCAAGAAATAGGCCTGTGGTCCTAATGGCTCGCCTGTAGAGTCGATTTTTTGTCAATATCGGTCGATCTCAATAACTTTTTACAGGTAAATATTTTGTAAAGACATATAGAACTAAAGTTGTTGAGTCTATAGAGGGCTAACAAATGACATCAAGAAATAGGCCCGCGGGCCTTATGGCTCGCCCGGAGAGTCGAATTTCAAACGAATTTCACCGCAACTTTGCTTCAGAAGCTTATGATATGAAAAATTGATTATATCTAAAGTGTCTTAAAGTCGGAAACTAAATTGGGACTCATTTGTCTTTTTTTTTTTTTTTTTAACTCCGAGTGCATCAACACATCGGACGGAAGACCTACTCGTTGCTCGCAACGAGATCGTGTCTAGTTATTATTATTATTAAGGTCTTCCGTCTCCTGCGGAAGACCTTACTATTATTGTTCGCGTTCTTCTTCTTCTTCATTAAGGTCTTCCGTCTCCTGCGGAAGACCTTACTATTATTGTTCGCGTTCTTCTTCTTCATTATTATTATTATTATTATTTTCCTTGGTAGTACACGCGTTTTTCTCAGCCATTTCTCCATCGATTTTCACGAAATTTTCAGGAAAGATGTCTTTTGGTGACGAGACTTTGCTTGCAAAATTTCGTGCTTGACGTCACTTCCGGTCAGGAGTTATCTCTCTTTTAGTGACTTTTTGAAGGGCCTTGTTGTCCACACATCTCCTCCGTTAGTTTTGAAGCTAGAGTCTTGAAATTTCTACACAAGATAGAGTAAACATTTTAGAAGATTTGTGGGGGGTTCGATTTTACCGGAGGCGATTTGCCTAAAAGCTCGCCTGGACCTGAAAAAATGGATGCCAAAATTCTTCGCCGATTTCGGCGATTTTTGACCTTTGATCTCCAATATCTTTTTTCTTGCAAATATTTTGTTAAGACATGTAGAACAAAAGTTGTGCACATTTACGAGATCTTTTTGAAAATATCAAGATTTAGGGGCTAGCCCCTTCAATTAGGGATCTAGAAGGGCTCAAAGTCTAGATCAAATATCTCAAAAATCGTTAATATTTTGGTATAAGTCAAAGAACAAAAAATGTTCATCTCAACAATCCAAATCTATTCATATAAAAATTGAGGTCATATATTACGTAATAAGGGATTTTAAGGGCCAAAACCATAAATTTTTTACCCCTTGTATCTCGAAAACGACAAATATTTTGAAAAGCAATAAAGAACAAAAGTTGTTCAGAATGATGATCTGAACAATATGCATATTTCGTTTTTACCCTATGTGGCCCCGTTAGGGAGCTACAGTTTGGCCCCTAAAAATTACTTCTAGAAATAACTCGAGAACGGTAAAGAATTTCTAAATACTTGTTGAACAAAAAATGTTTGAAATGTCATGACCTTTCTTACGATATCAAGCAAAAGGGGCCGACCCTTTAAATTAGGGGTTCAGAAGGGTCCAAAGGTTTATGAGAATATCTCAGAAACTATTAATATTTTGTAATAAGTCATTGAAGCGGAAATGTTCATCTAAACGAGCTTGTTCTTATCAAATCAAAAAGTAGGTCATATGTTATGTAATAAGGGATTTTAAGGGCCAAAATCATAAATAATTGACGCCTCATATCTTGAAAACGACCAATATTTTGAAAAGCATTATTGAACAAAAGTGGTTCAGAATGATAATCTAAACAATATGTACATTTCGTTTTTTCCCTATGTGGCCCCGTTAGGGAGCTACAGTTTGGCCCCTAAATATTTCTTGTAGAGATAACTCGAGAACGGTAAAGAATTTCTAAATACTTGTTGAGCAAAAAAGGTTTAAAATGACAAGGCCTTTCCTACGATATCAAGCAAAAGGGGCTGGCCCTTTAAATTAGGGGTTCAGAAGGGTCCAAATGTTTTTGAGAATATCTCAGAAACTATTAATATTTTATAATAAGTTGTAGAAGCGGAAATGTTCATCTCAACGAGCTTGATCTTATCAAATCAAAAAGTAGGTCATATGTTACGTAATTAGAGATTTTAAGGGCCAAAATCGTAAATATTTGACGCCTCATATCTTTAAAACGACATATTTTTTGAAAAGCATTATTGAACAAAAGTTGTTCAATGTGTCATAACCTATCGATCAATATCAAAAAATGGGTCTGTGGGCCTCATGGCTCGCCTGTAGAGTCGATTTTTGTCGATTTCAAAAACTTGTAACTGGTAAATATTTTGTAAGGACATATTGAACAAAAGTTGTTCAGTTTATGGAGATCTATCGATTGATATCAAGAAATAGGCCTATGGTCCTAATGGCTCACCTGTAGAGTCGATTTTTTGTCAATATCGGTCGATCTCAATAACTTTTTACAGGTAAATATTTTGTAAAGACATATAGAACTAAAGTTGTTGAGTCTATAGAGGGCTAACAAATGACATCAAGAAATAGGCCCGCGGGCCTTATGGCTCATCTGGAGAGTCGAATTTCAAACGAATTTCACTGCAACTTTGCTTCAGAAGCTTATGATATGAAAAATTGATTATATCTAAAGTGTCTTAAAGTCGGAAACTAAATTGGGACTCATTTGTCTTTTTTTTTTTTTTTTTAACTCCGAGTGCATCAACAAATCGGACGGAAGACCTACTCGTTGCTCGCAACGAGATCGTGTCTAGTTATTATTATTATTATTCTTTTTCTCCGGTACTTTTTTGTCCGGTAGTGTTCTCAGAAACTACAAAAGGGATCGATATGAAACTTTCCAGGATGATAGTATAGCGTTTGTAGATGTGCATAGTGATAGTCATTTTGTTTGCACGTGCATGCACGCGCGCGCACGTGCATTGCAATTTTGGTACAAAAAATGGAAAATCAGAATATTGAAGGAAGCGATATAAAACCTAAATAGGATGATAGTATATCATTTGTACATATGAAAAATAATAGTTATTTTGCCAGCACGCGCACGCATGCGCGTGCACGCGCATTACAAAATTTGTACGCTAACTTTGGAATCTGAGTCTAACTTTTTTGTTGTTCATTGAAATAGCTTGAAATTCATATCATAGGTAGATATTGAGACCCTTAACTGATTTACATAGTCAAAATTACCAATTTGCACGCGCATGCACGTGCGCTTCATTTTGATTGGATAATGCTAAAACGTTTGTAACTATCTTATTTATGAAGCGAATGAGATGATATTCACAGCATATGTAGACAATATGTGTATCTATATGTTGGTGTAACAAAAAATGCCAACGCACATGCGCGTGCAACGTTTTTTAAATGTTCAATTTTTAAATGACGATAACGTTTTTGTTTTTCATCAAATTCTATTCATATTAGGGGTTTAGATGTATCTTGGTACTCCTTACAAATTGCTGTGGTTAGAATTACTGCTCATCACGTGCATGCACGTGTGCTGATTTCTGATTGGACGATTTTAAAATCGCTATAACTTCCTTATATTTGGTGGAAACGTTATGAAATTCATACTGTGGGTATATGATACAAATGCCTGTTGAACGACATCAACAAAAATTCGGAATCATGTGCGCGTGTATGCACGTGCAACGCTTTCTTTCATTTCTTGGTACTGAAATGACCATATTGAACGTACTACATGTAATTAAAGGCTAAAATAAAATGATTTTTTCCTATAGATTCACAAGGACATCACTTTTTAATTGGGGGAGGTTTGGGGAACATCTGTAACGGTCCCCGTTACAATTAGAACTAGTTTCAATTGTTTTGATTGGACAAAAATAAATCTAAACAAGAATTTACACATCAAATAAATCCAAAAACGCGCTCTGTATACATACGCGCCTGAAAACAAATAACATATAGTGCGAGTGCGGGGAAACTATTAAATATTTTGAAATTGATAATACAGCTAGGGAACAAATTGGAATCATATGAATCAAACTTTTTTTTTTGAAGAATTTATCGCACTTTTATTCAGTTTGTGAGTAAAATGTCCAGAGTTTACACATCGATAAATTCTTCAAAAAGAATGTTTAATCCTATAATAAAACTGAAGTATTCGGTGTTCATGTCTTGCATTTTCCCATTTGTTACATGTTACGTGCTCTAACTTTCAGGAACACTTTTGGTTTGCATCTGCCATCATCCCCACCTGCCAATTGAGTATATGACATCATATTAAGATTTGAAGTTTTCATTTGCAATTAATTTAAAGGTCCTTTAGTGAAGGTCAACTCAGCATAGCTGTGTTGGTACATGTAATGGCTGAGGGCTATTTTCTTGTGATTCTCTATAATATTTTAAAAAGTATTCAAATCTAGGTGCGGCACAATAAAGATCCCTCACTGCATGCTTAAAGGCCGTAAGTGCCGAGCATAGGCCCTATAAATTTTGCAGCCCTTCACCGACAGTGGTGACATCTCAATTATGAGTAAGGTATTCTCAAGAGGGATGTTAAACAATATTTGATCAATCAAATCTAGCAATTAAGTTAATTGTTGTCTTACTTTATAATATGAAATCATAATTTTGACCGTTAATCTATTGTTACGGGTATTCAGTGGTCATCCATCCCAGGCTGATCATGCTCGCCATTGCTTAACTTGCATGATCAAGAGACTTACCACGTATTACTAGAATTTAGGCTAGCTCACTGGTGAGGCAGTACAATTAACTTAATTCCCTTTATACTGTCCACAACACGTTGACTATCGGTTAAGGGTAAGAGATGATACATGTATCGTGTGTATACAGATATGAGGGTAACAGAAAGTATAGTGAGCCATATTTCCGACAGATCATCTGTCACCCCAGCAGTATATGTAGTACATACAGTACCTCAGAATATTTTGTTGTAATATCTCACTACATATAAAAGTTATTATAAATTATTTTACGACGAGTTTGTGATTCTTTCAGTTGATTGGTGGAGCTATTTTTGGCTTCTCTCTGTGGCTGTTGATTGATTTCTTTGTGAATGAGTACCAAGCTGCAACAGATGATCTGAAGCAGTCAAAGTATGTTGTGTACGTCTTCGTGACAGCGGGGGGATTCATGGTCGTGTATAGCCTCATCGGAATCTTCGGCGCCATCAAGCCAAACTGGAAATGTCTCCTTATCATTGTAAGTTTGATGTGAAATTCTTCTACTGGTGTCTCCTTATAGAACAACATTTCTTATGGAGAACTGCAAGCCAATGTGACAAAATAAGACATTGTTGACCAAATGATTGATCTCATCATGTTTTGATTACCAACTTTCATTTCTAAATCATTAAGCTTTGTCTACTATTCTGTATTTTCGTTTGTTACATGTCATCAAGCTAACTCTGTTTATAGCAATTTTCTTTCTATAAGTTATTCCTTATAAACCTTAAAAACTGTCGAATATAAAAAACAATTATAATTGTTACATTGAAGAATAATTAAATACAACGTAAGATGTATGACACAAACTGCAACTTTGGTGACAGCCCAACTCACTCCTACCCCCCAACACCCCCTCGAACCTTTCTCAAAAGTATCTTGAGGTTTTTATGGCTTGCCATCTTTTACCTGACTACTTCTGGAAAAAAAGCATGATGCAACCTATTTTTAAATTGTCCATAATAAGTGTATCCAACTCAACCGGCATGCTAATCTCAGCTGAGATTCAGCTTGGCTGCATGAATATTTGGACGGACGCCTTCAGCGGTGAAGGCGTCAGTCTAAATATTCAGCCAAGCCGAATCTCAGCCGAGCTGATTACCAAAATGCCTCAAACTTTCCTCACATGACTGCTTTAACAACAGGACATGAGATGGATGAACTATTTGGAGTATGGGGCATTTTCACACATATTACGGGGCTTATGGGGGTGTCATTAAGCAAGTCTTCGTTTCCAACACCTAGCAATTAAACATCAAGTGGTCTTGAGAAAAATAAATGATTGATCTAGTTAAAGACAACAATACAGCTTGATGGCACAGGGAGCAGAAGTACTTAGAACATGATATTGTAGAACTTGTATTTCAATACACGGGCTAAATTCCTTGCCTTAATTTTTAAGTCCTTCTACTGGACAAAGTGTTCTGATGCCTTCTTTCCTTTTTACCTCGGAGGACTTACTTGTACATTTAACATGTCTACTCTGAAAATGTTAAATGATAACCAGAAGTTAATGTTTGAATGTAAAATTAAAACTGGACGTATGACGGGATTTACCGACTGTAAGGCCTATATGGGTCTTTTTTTATTTATCATAGATTACGATACCTTGTTTGTCTGGTTCTCTTCGATATCTATCGTTACATTACAGAATCATTTTTGTCTGGTTCTCTTCAGTATCTATCAATGAATTGTTACTTTACAGAATCATTATTGTCTGGTTGTATTTCAGTATCTGGTTTGTCTGGTTCTCTCAATGCTGGTCCTGATTGGAGGAACAGTCTGGTGTTATATTTACAGATTTGAGGTAATATTTCAAAAGTCATCTGTCATCCTCAAATTTTTCCAGGCCTTGAACTTTTCACTAAATTAAGTGATCTGAAATGTTATGACTTCTAGATTACATTCTATTGAAATGTACCTTGATTGTAGATTCATGTATTTACCCTGATATGTGAATGGCCATTATATTTTCAAGTTTTCTGAAGACATTCATTCAAAAATCACACATGTGTAGCAATAAATGAACGATGATGAAGTTTTCAGTAAAATCACACGGACACAAATTTAAGAAACCAATCATAAAGTGTAGAATTCTCTGTGCATGCATCATTGAAACAAGTGATTGGTCCACAAGGTTTTCTTTCGACCCATTTTGAGCAACCTTGTGTCAGTATATGATATAATTATTTCATATTATATTCATAAGTTTGCACAAATTGTGTCAAAATCCTATGGACCAGTCAATAGTTTTGACTTCTTCACATTGCATGGCACTTGAATTTTCCTTTGAATGTGATGCCACTACTCAACTGTACATATTCATCATCGCAACCGAGTATCATGAATACATGTACTTGTAATTCAAAAATATTTGAACAGTGTTTTATAGAAATTAGAAAGAATTATAACAAGTATAAAGTAAAAAAAAATACAACATTGTAGTTCTTTTAATTGCAGATAAGCAGATAAAGTTGATTGAATGATAAATCTGTTATGTGTCCACACTGCCTTGGGGCAATAGTTTGGCCATTTCCCTGACATACATTAAGAAAACTATGATATCCATTTCAGACTTGTACATTGTTTTAGTTTTTAGCTCACCTGAACCGAAGGTTCAAGTGAGCTATTCTGATCACATTTTGTCCGGCGTCCGTCTGTCTGTCTGTCCATCTGTCTGTAAACTTTTCACATTTTCGACTTCTTCTCCAGAACCACTGGGCCAATTTCAACCTAACTTGGCCAAAAGCATCCTTGGGTGAAGGGCTTTCAAGTTTGTTCAAATGAAGGGCCATGTCCCTTTCAAAGGGGAGATAATCACAAAAATGCAAAAATAGGGTGGGGTCATTTAAAAATCTTCTTCTCAAGAACCACTGGGCCAGAAGAGCTGAAATTTACCTGAAAGCTTCCTGACATATTGCAGATTCAAGTTTGTTCAAATCATGGCCCCCGGTGGTAGGATGGGGCCACAAGGGGGGATCAAAGTTTTACATACAAATATATAGGGAAAAACTTTAAAAATCTTATTCTCAAGAACCACTAAGCCAGAAAAGCTGAGATTTACATGAAAGCTTCCTGACATAATACAGATTCAAGTTTGTTCAAATCATGGGCTCCGGGGGTTGGATGGGGCCACAATAGGGGATCAAAGTTTTACATACAAATATATAGGAAAAATCTTTAAAAATCTTCTTCTCAAGAACCACTAAGCCAGAAAAGCTGATTTTTACATGAAAACTTTCTGACATAGTGCAGATTCAAGTTTGTTCAAATCATGGCCCCCGGGGATAGGATGGGGCCCCAAGGGGGGATCAAAGTTTTACACACAAATATATAGGGAAAAACTTTAAAAATCTTCTTCTCAAGAACCACTAAGCCAGAAAAGCTGAGATTTACATGAAGGCTTCCTGACATAATGCAGATTCAAGTTTGTTCTAATCATGGGCCCCGGGGGTTGGATGGGGCCACAATAGGGGATCAAAGTTTTACATACAAATATATAGGAAAAATCTTTAAAAATCTTCTTCTCAAGAACCACTGAGTCAGAAAAGCTGATTTTTACATGAAAACTTCCTGACATAGTGCAGATTCAAGTTTGTTCAAATCATGGCCCCCGGGGATAAGATGGGGCCCCAAGGGGGGGTCAAAGTTTTGCACACAAATATATAGGGAAAAACTTTAAAAATCTTCTTCTCAAGAACCACTAAGCCAGAAAAGCTGAGATTTACATGAAAGCTTCCTGACATAATGCAGATTCAAGTTTGTTCAAATCATGGGCCCCTGGGATTGGATGGGGCCACAATAGGGGATCAAAGTTTTACATACAAATATATAGGAAAAATCTTTAAAAATCTTCTCAAGAACCACTAAGCCCGAAAAGCTGATTTTTACATGAAAACTTCCTGACATAGTGCAGATTCAAGTTTGTTCAAATCATGGCCCCCGGGGATAAGATGGGGCCCCAAGGGGGGGATCAAAGTTTTACACACAAATATATAGGGAAAAACTTTAAAAATCTTCTTCTCAAGAACCACTAAGCCAGAAAAGCTGAGATTTACATGAAAGCTTCCTGACATAATGCAGATTCAAGTTTGTTCAAATCATGGGCTCCGGGGGTTGGATGGGGCCACAATAGGGGATCAAAGTTTTACATACAAATATATAGGAAAAATCTTCTTCTCTAGAACCACTAAGCCAGAAAAGCTGATTTTTACATGAAAACTTTCTGACATAGTGCAGATTCAAGTTTGTTCAAATCATGAGCTCTGGGGGTAGGATGGGGCCACAAGGGGGATCAAAGTTTTACATACAAATATATAGTTAAAATCTTTTTCTCAATAACCACTGAGTCAGAAAAGCTGATATTTACAAGAAAACTTTTTGACATAGTGCAGATTCAAGTTTGTTCAAATCATGGTCCCCGGGGGGTAGGATGGGGCCACAAGTGGTGGGGGGGGGGGTCAAAGTTTTACATACAAATATAGAAAAAAGCTTTAAAAGAACCATTGGGCCAAAGAAGTTGACATTTACATGAAAGCTTTCTGACATAGTGTAGATTCAAGTTTGCAAAGGGTAGTTTGGGCCATAATAGGGACCAAGGTTTTACATGCAAATATATATGGAAAGTCTTCAGATATGGGCCAAGGTGACTCAGGTGAGCGATGTGGCCCATGGGCCTCTTGTTCAATGTTTATACATGTAGTCAGTGCAGTGTTAAACAGGTGTTGTTATTTCCTGCTTTTTGTTTGTTTTAGATTGAGATAAAACTGAAGAGTACTTTTGTGACACTTGTTCCGAACAACTACGGCAAAAACAATGTTGTGACTCGGGCACTGGACTTCATGCAAAGCGAGGTATTACATCACAGAAACAAGTGCAACAAACAATTTAATGGTGTGAGGAGGGTGGTGAAGTAAAGCTTTGTGAAAACTGCACATGTTGCAGCAGAAATTTAAACTTGACATCTCAACTTTTACCAACTTTACTAAACTTGGAAATCCTTGGTTTTCACGAAACTCGCAACCTGTAAAATACCAACAAAGTTTTACCAAGAAATGTTTCTCAGGGATAAAAAAAATTCATCAATGTGCCTTTACTGAATATTCAATATATGAATTTAAAGTAGATGATTAGAAATTACTGGTTTGACTGTTTCCAGTGAAGCTGTGTTATGTCAAGGAGCTAATTCTCAGTCACATGATGCTTATATCCCTCCTTGATTTTAACCAATGAAAACAGCTTTCTTAGAAATGCCTGAGCTTTCACCTGAGTTTAAATCTATCCCAAATGGTTGGTCCTGTTAAATGAATAAATCAAAAATTGAGAAATTTCAATCTATATTGACAGTTGCATTGTTGTGGAGGACAGAGCTACTCAGATTACAAAAATTCTGAGTGGAGCAACAACCTTCAGATCAACAACATTATAGGATTCAAACAAGACAACATTGCCCCCCTCAGCTGCTGTGATTACTACGACCGGAACAAGGACACCCAAGATTCCAGTCATCAAACCTGCCCAATTTGTCTGGATGCACTGTCTGGTCAAAATCCAATTGTCTGTAACAAACTCAACCCAAAATTGTGGAAAACAGTAAGTTCATCGATTGATGTCAGTGCATTAAAACAAACTTACAGAGAAGTGCTTGGGACGAACAATTTTGTTTCACAAGAAACATAATTTGTTATATCCAATGAGTTCATATGTTTTTAAACTATAGGGAATGAAAATCTCTTCACTATAAGAGTGAATTAATTTAAGGCATGATTGCTGATACCATGTTTTTATGTTTCACTGAAATATTTCGGGAGCATAGAGTTGCTGTCGTGTTCATCCGTCTGTCCACCCTCCTGTCCAAACTCATATCTCCCAAACCTTACATCAGAAATTGATTACAAATGTTCCTTGAGACAAGGACTTGTGGACCAAGTTCTCCCAAGGTCATTTTGGAAAGTTCAAGGTCATCCAGAACATAAAAGTTCACTATTTCAACAGTTAAGTTCCTTATTTCGACAGTTTTTGAACAGGTATTGATAATATGCCACACAAATAAGTAACCAGTAAATGTCTTTCAGACAAAGGTCACTTAGGGTCATTTTGTAAAGGTCAAGGTTACTCAAGATATACCTTATAAGAGAAAAAAATTCTGTATTTCAACAGTTTTTGAATTGGTATTTCATCATATATCACACAATTAGATAACAGGCAAATGACTTTCAGAAAAAGATCATTTTGTCAAGGTCACTCGGAACATATACTTTATTTATAAAAATAACCTTAATTTTAACAGTATTTCAACAGATATAGATTGTGTCATTAGTCATATGAAGTAGTTCATTGGTTAGATGCAGTTAGGGAAGCATCCATCAATTTTACTGATATTCTTGTATTGTAATAGATTCAAATATAGGGGGAAGAGTTTACTAGTCTGATTTATCAGTAATTTCTATAGGGACAGAGTTCACCAGTTTGTTATACATGTATGTCAGTAATGGATTTATGTAGAAGGGGAAAGTCAGTGTGACTGTACATCGGGAAGAATAACGCTTTCACAGAAAATAAACAGAATAATAAAACAGTGAAAAATATGTATGTACTGATTTACTTACCAGTACTAAGGAAGGTTAGTTTGGTATGCAAGAATACTCAGTGTATCACTGTAAGCGACGAATATTCGCTAATAGTGAATATATATTTGAAAGATGAATATACTGTATGTTGAAAAGTTGGAAGTTTTTATAATTAAACGTCTCTTTCTGTTACATGAATCTTTTTATTTCAGCCTTGCAATGAAGCAGTGGTAGATTTTTTCAAAGAAAATTTGGGGATTGTAGCAGGAATTGCCATAGGAGTCCTGACATGTCAGGTAAATTCATTAGGTCTCCCCTTCCAAGAAGGGGACATACAATGTGTTGTCTTAGTGTCTTTCATCAGTCTGTCATAAAAACTTATCCCAGGTGTACTTTGACTACAGTTACGTGTCTACAGCTGATACAGAGAACTGATGTTCCATGCAGAAGATGTCCAAAACGGTGACCCTGTCGTAAAGGCTTGAAATGGGGAACCATAATTTCTTTTTGCTTATATAGGTCTTAATAAATTATTCCTCATGCATTTGTTTATGCTCCCATAATTGGAGATTCTTAGGCATATAATTTTTAGTCTGTTTGTCTGCAAAAACATTAATGTTGACCATAACTTTTGAAAGGATGGAAGTAAAGCTTTTATATTTCACGTTTATTCCTCGTGGCAAGACCTTTCTTGTCGTACCAAAACTTTTGATTTTATGACATTTGATTTTTATACTCCACGAAAAATTCCGGAGGAGCATACATTTGCCCTCATGTCTGTCTGTCCATCCTTCCATTCCTCCGTCCGTCTAAACTCATATCTCCAAAACCTTTCATCAGAAATTGATATCATTTGTTGTCATTGTTCCTTGAAACAAGGATTTTTGGACCAAGGTCTTTCAAGGTCATTTTGGAAACGTCAAGGTAACTCGGAAGATATAAGAGTTCCTTATTTCAACAGTTTTTGATATGAATGTTCCAGTCTCCTAAACCTTTTATCAGATATTGATCATAACTGATCACAAATATTCCTTGAGACAGGGAATTTCGGACCAAGATCATTTTGGAAAGTTCAAGGTCACTCAGGACATATACCTTCTTTATGAAAAAATCTTCATTTCTACAATATTTCAACGGACCATGGTCTCTCAAGGTCATTTAGGAATTGTCAAGGTCACTCAGGACATATACCTTATCTAAAGAAATATAGCGCCTTATTTCAACAGTTTTTGAACCGGTGTTGTATTATATACTTTCCCCCCGCATAGACTCCCCCCCCCCCCCCCCCCCCCCCCAGAAAAACGGGCCTGAGATAGATTTTCCCCCATAGGGGGAAAAAGCAACCCAGCATATAATTTCTCCCTATGTACAAAGTCAGTATAGAGGTTTCCCCTGGGCGGAAATACCGCCCTGGTATAGAGTTTTCCCCCCTGTTTCCTGATTTTATTGACCGGAATCTTCAACAATATTCATAGAATTAACAAATATTTTTGTTAAGATGTTGAAGTTGGATTTACACGCTGAAAACTTTGAATTGCATATAGTAAATACAATATGCTTCTCAGAAGACTTTAACGATGGTCAATATCATTATGATTTTTCGTAAAAAGTCGACTAAAA
The DNA here is from genome assembly GCF_947568905.1 of Ostrea edulis. NCBI lineage: Eukaryota > Metazoa > Mollusca > Bivalvia > Ostreida > Ostreidae > Ostrea > Ostrea edulis. The sequence continues at coordinate 19,412,236 of NC_079169.1, forward strand.
GATATACAATTAAAATATCTGAAAAGCACGGAATAAATAAACGTATTTTAATTTTCCCGTTTATTTAAATTCAAAATTCTAAATTTAAAAAAATTAACTTCTTCCCAACTTAACTATTTCAAATGTTAGATACTAGTAAATAACAGCAAAGACTTGAGATGTCTGAATGAATTTTGATATACCATTACACAATTTGAATAATTTCCTTTAAAAAAATATAAGATGACAATTGTGATACACAAGATCCTGCTCAAAATTAAAAAAAAAATAAGAAGAATTCCTTGGTCTAGATAAGCAAAAGTATTTGTAATAAAACTGGAAACGGATACATAGTTAAAATGTAATGGGGGGGGGGGGGGACGTACTGTCATTTAGGGGGAAATTCTATACTGGGGCGGTTTTTCCTAAGGGGGGGGGGGGGGGGGGGGGGAATTGGGCCCGGGTTAATTCTTCCTAGGGGGAAATTCAATGCCAGGCCCATCTTTCCGGGGAGAATGTCTATCCCGGGCCCATCTTTCAGGGGAGAATGTCTATCCCGGGCCCATTTTTCCGGGGGGAAATTCTATGCTACAACACCTGTATTGATTATATATTACATAAATAAGTAATAGGGAAATGGCTTTCAGACAAAGGTCACTCAAGGTCATTTTGTAATTGTCAACCTCACTCAACATATATATATGAAAAAGAAACCTTCATTTCTACAATACTACAATATTTCAAAAGTTATTGATCATTGTGCAAGTTATTCATCATATGAAGTAGTCCATTGGTTAGTTGCATTTAGGGGAGCATCCATCAGTTTTACTGATATTCTTGGGGTTTTTTTTCCAGCTGTTTGGTATCATTCTGACATCCATATTGCTACATGTGTACAACAGCCGGTCCACGCTTTACGATGGGAATAATGATGACGTTGTTTACGAGATGGCTCGATGCCAGGAGAAATCGCCCTACCCCACCCGTGGAACAGGGCCCTATGCCAACCTTTACAACAACTGAATGACCGGTAGTCACATCATCATAGAACCAGTGAAGCATCTGTTTCATGCCTCAGGCAGGCTTCCACCCAAACATTAGACACCATGTTACAGCAAAGCTGTCAATTTCCTAGCACTTCATCCAGTAGTCATATGTACATATTAACCCAGAATATTGGCTTGGCTTTTACATCATTTGAGTTTGAAGGAAAACCCATTGACAAACCTCGTATTTTTTAGAGATCATAGATCTATAGGCTGTATGGTCCTATGTCAGAAATGGTTGTTTGGAGATTTTTTTTACTAAAAGCATTACATTAGGTTTTAGAGGCTTTGTTTATTGTACATTGTATGTTTTGCTCAGTCTGATTTATCTGTTGACATGGTAACAGAATAATTTAGAAATATGATTATACATGGCAACAGTCCTGTTTAAGTGTGCATCTTTTTGTGGTTTTTGTAATGACCCACAAAGCTTAAGTCACTTGTAATATCCACATGATTGTATTTTGTCCATGAGTATTATATATTTATATAGGTTGGTGTTCTTCGGTCTTAAATCATCTTCTTCTTTTTTTCTGAGAATCGATGTGCAATACAGTTGTTCACTGTGACAACAAACATATCTGTGTGTGTGTGTGTGATATATATATATATATATATATATATATATATATATATATATATATTATATATATATATATATAGATATATAGTGTGTGTGTGTAGTTTGTTAGAGAAGGAAACACACCCACAAACAAGGGAGTAAGTCAAAGGCATTGTTCTTGGCTCCAGAATCTGTTTGTTTTCATTTAGGATTTAGCATTAGATATGGAAATTGATTCCTTACAATTACATTTGTGTCTAGTACCTGTATATTTATAACTACAGGAAAGTTTGGCTATTATCACTGATTATAATTGGGTATTATTATTATTAATGATATACAGGTACATGTATAAACAGCAGAGTTTAGTCAATTAGCTCTTCGAATGGAATTCTCTTTCTCTGATTTCGAACATTTTGGGGACATTTAATATTTCCAGATCGATATGAAGTACATTCTACATGAAGTTTCACAAATGAAAGTCCCTCAGGTTATGAAGATGGTGTGAAAATATATGGAAAGTGATGTCCTAGCAAATCTATGGTCTGGGAATTTGACTTGTTGTGAATTTCTTATACATTATCTGTTAGTTAGAGGAGTTGATATTGTTCATAGTGACTGTTCATTATAACTCTGTATTTATAGAGCCCCCTTACCAATAGTAACACAGTTGTTACCAAGTTTGCTGTTGTTAGTGTTGTAGTATATACATTGTATGGCCCAAGAGTACTAGTCTGTCGGTGTCCATGTGTCATTTCATCACCAGTAGCAGTCAATACCAGTGTCTTACAACACATAACACAGGTATAGAGAAAGCTGCATTTTCTATTTAGTTTGATAATTCAGTAGTGAGCTTTCTTCTAGGTTGTTTTAGAATTATTTTTCTTAATTACCAAACGTTTTTGGGAAACATGATCAGGCCCACACTGCTGTGTTACTTTTCTAGTCAATTTCCTATATTATAAAAAGCAACAAGGTTTATCAGTATTGAAAATGTACTTTTATTGGTCATTGCAAGTGAGAGAAAACAATATTCAAAAAGTGAAGGAAAAAATTGTGATTGCATTCTCTTCCTAAAAATAATTCACCCTTAGAATGGTATTTATTGCAACTAAAATCTAACACAAAAGTGTATTAAACCCTATGCTGATTTATGACAGGTGCTTGTAAAGCAGGTGATTAGGGGTGGAGAATGGAGTTTTACATGCATTGTGTTTTGAAGTGTCCTCTCTGTATACAATATCAAAATGGTATCATTCATTTGGCCATACATCTACAAAAACCATATGTTGTGATATTTTTTTCAAATTTATTTCTTCGTACTATATAAAATTGAACTTCAGTATCTTGAACACAGATATCTCAAATACATGTACCATGGATATGTTGAAGTGATTCGGAAGTCCCAACCACTTATTCTTTAAGTATTGTGCCCTCAATATCTCAGATATCTCTTCTTCTTTTTTGGTCCCATCAAGTTAAAGATAATGAGGTTTGACTGTATACATAAAGACATACAATATTTAATGTATAAAATTATTCTTTTGTTATTATTTGACATGTAAGTCATGAAACCAGTGGCATTTTTTATACGATGTTTAGAACTGAGAATCAATGGAGTCTTCTGTAAGGATAGAAGTGGTGATATGGGGAAAGTAAAATGAAAGTAACAGTTGACAGGGTATACAAATATTTCTTGGAACGGAACTCAGAAACTGATACACACTTACAGAATTTGTTTTTATCAGACCTATAATAGAAAAAAAATTGTTTTTAATTGTGATGTTCAACAATTTTGGGACCAATGTAATTCACAAAGTGAAACACAAGACCAAAATGTTATATTGTCACAAGTTTATCTCCACTCTCGTGTCGCATCGGATTCTGTCGAAAGGGCCGATTTTTAGATCTGTGATTTTTTTCATTCCAATGTTGCAGGATTACATTGGATTATGCTGATTATGCTGTTTGATATCATTATGATTATTAGTCAGAGGTACATGTAAGATGTCATTCCTACAATTGAATATTAATTTAGTAAATTTATTTAAATGACATTCATGTATTGTATGTTGCTTTTATACAGGTGAAAGAATGTAAGAATTTTGTTTTTAGTATTTATGATGTGCTCTGTACATGTTGTATATGACATCATTGTGTAGTCTTTCAAGTTTACTGAAATTTTAGTATCACATTGCTGTATTTCTACTTCTGTCTAACATAACAGCCTTGGAACTCGTGAAGAGGTTTGGTTGGTCACAGATTGATATGTTTACCAAAGGGAGAAACCTTTGATGGAGAATTGCTGCGATAATGTGTTGTCCAGAAGATTGGTTTATAGATGTCTGAAATCTTTTTTATTTAAATCTATATTGGAAAGGAGGCAGCTGGTTGTGTGTGAGATGATATGTGAATCTTGAATTATCTTCGCACTCCCAGTGTCTTAGTCTCTCACATCCTCTTGTGAATCAGAGAAGATACAAATAATTTGATTGAGGACCCGGAATGCAAAGCTGCACATGAATGCTTATTTTGTGTTGAATGACGATAAGAGAGAGTCTTGAGACAAAAGTAGATTTGCAGCAATACTCATCCATTAAACAGTTTCCCATCTTTATATTATCATCTTTTGTCCATGAAATTCAACCATTTCTAAGTTGTTCCATGTAGGCTGTGTATTTTACTGTAGATTCCTTGTACTTAATATCACAAAATGACTCTTAGATTTCACGTTGTGAGAACATGAATTCGAAAGTGGACTGTTGATCAAGAGGTTTTTTTTTTACGCATATTTCAGCAATATAAAAATAAATGCACATACAGCAACAAAAGAAATATGTTAGTTACCACTTTCTCTACTTACCCTAAAAATTTCTGCCGACCCTAACACATTTTTTTCCATTCTCACAGATGTTACGAATGTCATCACTACAACAAGGGTTATTTATTGACTTAATAAGTTATTCATTATGCACATACTTTCAAAACACAGAAACAGTTTTTGATTACAGTACCGCAGAAGAACTGTTTTGATTCATCATATAACTTTTATTTGATTACTAGATAATCACTATATTTTATGCATAGTAGAATCATTAAAAAAATAATTCAACCTATAAAATCAAAAAAAAAACCAAAAAAACCTACATATCTACCCTTAAAAATTTTGAGATGAAAGTGGAAACCAACATATATATATTTTTTGGCCTAATTCTGTTTTGTGAGTGGTGCTTCTTGATAGATTATGCAGTGATAAATTCCTCGCGTACATTTAGAAACCTACAGTAATTAATACATAAAAGTTATGCATTATAAACATTTTTATATAGTATGCCTGTGCCCATCGGTTGTTATAGTATGAAAAGGTTGTACAAATTTAATGGTTTTATTACTACATGTGTATTTTGAATTTTTAGAATAACTGTATATGATCATTTTTCTCCCTTTATAGATTAAGGATATTCACTTATACACTATATGCGAAAAGTGTTGTATTTTGATGTAACTATTGTCAATTTTATTGTAACAATAAAAGTGTTAAACAAATAGCTAAGACTTTTGATATCAAGATGAAATTACTTTTATTACATGTAACGTATTTATGTAATACAGTATCCAGTGACTACAATCTGAGGAGGAGTGACTATTCTAAAAACCATAATGGTTTCTACCAATATATCTGTAGTAGCTATTTACATGATTGTACATCGACGGGATGTCATTATGACTTTAACCGTGAGATGTTGCCTTCAGGTTCTGCATACTAATTGTCATCAGCTCATTTGATTTGTATAAAGCGTCAAATTAACATAAACTCAAGTAATTGAAAATATCATTAAGTTCTTGTAAAGATCTTTAATTGCAATATTGTGCACATCAAATGAGTGGATGATATCTTCATATGATTGAAAATATCTTCAATTTTTAACCCCCAACCCCCCTTTCAAAGAAGAGAGTCATACTGCTTTGCACATTTCTATAGATCACATGATCTTGAAAATCATTCACTTGATCTGAATGATATATTGTATTTCATATGCGGATTGGTTATGAGAAGAAGACCATTTTTGAATTTCAAGTGGAAAGGTCAAGGGTCAATCCATTCTGGACATAGGAAGACACTGTCCCCTCAATATCTTGAAAACCCTTTACTTGACAGGCAAATTAACATCCCAAGATTTTACCTGTATTGTGATCAATGGTAGGCTGCCTGTCAATCCAACTTTTAACATAGATCTCAGGTGGAGTGACATCTGTAGAGACTAATAACGGCCAATAATTCACAACTGCTATTTTCTCGTAATTCGGATTTTTTAAGAAAGTCCCATAAACATGCAATTTTGATATAATTGTATTCTTCTCTCCTCTATATTCATAATTATAAATTATACTCAATCACAAATCAAACGATGATTAAATATATATTTGCTAAGCCTAGAGAGCTCGTGACGTTAATCACGGGTATCTGAATTCTGATCAATAGACAGATATAATTGAAAAAAAAGAAGAACAAAAGTTATCTATATAATAATGCTTTATTTAGAGAAGGTAGTCCGGTTAGTACATGGTACTATTCTTCCCCGGGGCATTCTGAAATACAAACAATATACTCCTAACGATACGTACAATCAAAGATAAGAATAAAGTGATAGGTTCCGTGATCATATACAATGTATAAGAAGGTGGTATTTAAAACAATTGGGGGGGGGGGGGGTCAATATTCATGGTGTGGAAGAGGTACAGTGTACATGTAGTACAAAAGGGGAAAAGGGGCGGGTATGAAAAATTATACATATAAATTCACATGCACACACATTTATTTACAAGAACGTGTATTTAACATTAACGACGGTTAATTATGAATTTTTCAATATTTCTTCCAAAAATAGGTACACTTTAATTAAGCACGTGCTTACAAATATTTTCGTTAAATTTTTAATACATGTATATATTACGAAAACTTTCCTCAGCTTCTGGAGGGCTGCCGCTCCCCAGACCCCCTGCTTACAATTATTTCAAACCTATAGCAACGTCACTGGACGGTGATAATTTTATGTTTAATGGTAGCTCATTCCAGACGTACATGCACCCCTGAGTATTGAAGAGCGTTTTCGAATAAGATTGATCGATGATTTGGTAAACGAAGATTATAATTTAATTCGGAACGCAGGGAATAGGAATCATGAGTTTGAAAAACAAAAAGACCCCGTAGATATTCGGGGCTCATACCATAAAAAGGCTCTGTACAATAAAATACACTTATGTAATGTAATTAATTCAAACAAGGGTTGCGCGCACGCATTAATTCAATTATTGCTCTATTCAATTGAATTAATGATATCTTTAATTCATTTGAAGAGATCAATAATTCTTTTAGAGAGAGCAACTATATAATTAAAGATATCTTCAATTCAACATATCCACAATTGAATTAATGATATCTTTAAATGAATTGTTGTTCTCCTTAAAAGAATTGATGCGCGCATTAATTCCTTATACAAAAGCATTGTAAATGATTTTAAGGATATCTTCAATTGAATTAAAGAGATCATCAAATTATTTATACCGAGCTCTAAATTAATTATTGCGAGCAATATTTCTACTAAATTGATGCTCTCATCAAATGAATTGAAGAGAGCAATAATTGAATTAATGAGGGCATCAAATCTATTATTGCTCTTATTAATTGAATTAATGCGCGCATCAATTGAATTGAAGAGAGCAATAATTGAATTAATGCGCGCATTAAATCAATTATTGCTCTCATTAATTCAACTGATGCGCGCATTAACTCAATTGATGAGAGCAATAATTGAATTGAAGCGCGCATTAATTCAGTTGATGAGAGCAATAATTGATTTAATGCGCGCATTAATTCAATTAAAGAGAGCAATAATTGAATTGATGATATCTTCAAATAATTGAAGATATCTTCAATTATTTGAGTTTATGTTAATTTGGCGCTCCATAGATTTGAACATATTTTATTGTATAAATATACAAAGGGATTGGTTACAAGTTCTAGCAACTTAAACAACCTCTCCCGTATACAAAATATATTACTCAAAATTTGATAAGGATCACTAGGTTATATGTGTGTAATTTACCACTAACATAACAAAAGACATACATTTGACTCAGAAACGTGTTTACTCAGGTTATGAATGAAAATTCATGAACGCCATGAACTTTTATCAATACGGAATGCTTGAAATCTGATAACAACACCAAAAGGCATTTCATAACAAAAAGTTAACAGCAAACCTGAGAAAGAATTACACAGTTTTTGGGGATAGTCCATCACTACACTTAGTCGATGAAGTGTCAATACCGGGTATGGCCTCCCCTTGCATCAATGACGGCTTGACAACGTCGAGCCATGCTGTCAATAAGCACCCGGATGTTTCCAATGGGAAGGTTGTTCCACTCTTCCACGAGGGCGTTTCCGAGCTCTGTGAAAGTCGTGGGTTGTGCTCTACGGCGTGAAAGGGCAACCTGCAGCATGTTCCATACATGCTTAATCGGGTTCAAGTCCGGCGAGTGCGCTGGTCAGTCCATACGGACAATTGTCTCCTGCTGAAGGTACTGCTCCACCACCCTGGCGCGATGAGGACGGGCGTTATCATCCATCAGGATGAACTCAGGGCCAACAGCACCAGTGTAGGGTCTGACGTAAACATCGAGGATCTCATCCCGGTACCTCACCCCGTCATTGTTCCTCTTTCCAGGACATGAAGATCTGTTCTTCCATCCCTGCTGATTCCACCCCAGACCATGATGGAACCACCACCATAACGGTCATGTTCACTGATGTTGGCATCATGGAAACGTTCACGTTGTCGTCGCCACACTCGGTGCCTCCTGTCTGTAAAGTCCAAACAATACCTGGACTCATCGGTGAACAGAACTTGAACCCAATCGTTCTGTGTCCAAGTGACATGATCTCCAGCCCAGTCCAATCGCTCCCGCCGGTGTCGAACAGTCAGAGGGACTCGAACAAATGCCCTTCTCGAGTTGAGACCTGCATTGTGAAACCGATTCCGTATCGTCTGAGTGGACACATTCATCCCCGAGGCGTTCAGGGGGTCGTTACGTAGGCTGGTTGCTGTCCAGAAGGGATGGCGTCGTGCCCGAAGAGCCACAAAATGGTCTTGGCGTTGGGTTGTCGACCTCTGACGACCACCCCCATGTCGGTGTGCTGCTGTACCAAAAGTTTGCTGTCGGTTCCAAGCCCTGTTTACAACGCTCTGGCTGACGTTTAGTGCATTTGCAACGTCACGTTGTGAATAGCCAGCGTAAAGCATTCCAATACATCTGCCCAGTTGTTCTGTCGTCAGGCGACGCCTTACACGTTGAGGGGGCATTGTGTTGATAAACGCAGTGTAAACACTCAAGTGAGTTTGAAATTTTAGAAAGAATCAGACACCGATGCCTGAGTGAAAATCGTGCAATGGTAGCAAAAGCATAAACTGTGATGAGAAACGCATTTCCCATGGCATGAAATGCACGTGCAAGTTTGTTGAAGACGTTTTTGATTTCACTTGGACACAATATTGCCAGTTATGCAGTTATTAATTTTTTAAACAGAATAATATCTATGATCCTTATCAAATTTTGAGTAGTATATATTATGCTATACATATATACAAATAAAGATTGTTGTACCACAGAAAATATAATATTAGTCATAATGTACTATTATGATAATATACAATATATGTTTAGGTTCATGTAAGTACATAATCAGGCATAAAATGCAAAACATATTTTAAAATTATGATATATAGGTCCGATTAAAATCTTTTAGAGTTCTTAATAAACTTCTGAACTGCTCTGAAAATATAAAACTTTACATCATGAAAAATATTCATTTCCCCATAATAAAAAGTGGGTATCGACAATAGCAATATCATTTAGCTGAAGCAGTTCATTGAAAAAACAATTTCTTGTTTGAGTATCTTTTGCATGCAAAGAAGAAATGATGGGTATCTTATGATGGGCATCAATATCAGTGGCGTAGCTTCCTTTGAGGCAACCGAGGCAGCTGCCTCGGTAAAAAAAAAACAAAAAACACCCACCTTTTACGTTGTTAAAATGTCGATAGCTTCTGGGGGGCGCAGCCCCCCAGACCCCCTGCCTCGGTAATATTCGAACCCAAGCTACGCCTATGAATATGACCACATACAATTTGGAGAGGCATGCAGTGATGTTTTTACGAGAAAGGTCATTATTTAAAATGCAAGAATGTCTTAATTTGGTATGGATAATATTAACATATCGCTGGCCATATGAATAGTATAAAGGTGGTTTTGAGGGTGTTATTTTAATGGGTTTTTTTTTTTTAATTTATAAATTTTTCAATATATCAGATACATTCAGAGTTGCATCGTCTGCAAACATATCAATTCTAAACAATTTACACATAAACGTAAAGGGAGGTCATTTTCATGTAAAACAAAATAGGAGTGGTCCTACAATAGATCTTTGTCGTACCCCTGCTGTGAGAGGCAAGATATCAGAAGAACATATGCTCCAATTTTATAAATATATTTTATATATTGCGTTGATATAAATAAATTTTATAAATACTAACCGGCACTAGCTAAGCTTAAAGAGCTTATGACTTTAACGGAACTAAGCCTAGAGAGCTTTCTTTAATGGAGCTAAGCCTAGAGCATAGGCGTAGCTGTTCTCTTTAGAGAAGTCGAGAGGCGTAGGCTATGCCTCTCGACTTCTCTAAAGAGAATAAGGCGTAGCTTGGGTTCGAATATTACCGAGGCAGGGGGTCTGGGAGGCGCAGCCCCCCAGAAGCTATCGACATTTTAACAACGTAAAAGGTGTTGTTGTTTTTTTTTTTTACCGAGGCAGCTGCCTCGGTTGCCTCAATGGAAGCTACACCACTGCTAGAGAGCTTCTGATTCCAATGTATTTATTTTCGATTTATCTTATTTCGGATTTGACAACGTTAAACGGATCTGGTTTCATTATAGTTGTCGGAACTCTTCTGTCATTGAAGATCAAATCGACTTCTTCGCGGGAAGGTTGTATAACGTTGGCGGTTGAAATATTTGTTACGAAACGTGAAAAACAGGCATGCCGATCACCCTACGTAGTAGAATGAAACGTAGATTATCAGACAGTGAAGGTGTCCAAGATCAGAAGAGGAAGAAGGTATTATTTGATTTATTTTCATGTCAGTTGTTAAAAAAAAACTCGCTTTAAAAAAGAACCTTGTGCCTAATTTATTATCTAGGCCTAGATGAAGTATTGCCGTTAGTGTGAGCGACGCTACATACACCACAGGAGTTCGAAATTTAACCTTAAAGTCAATAAAATTCATTCGATTGACCAAGTCATGAGCGTCAATCGAGTGAATTACATTAATCTGTAAAGGTTTACAATGTAAACAACGACCACTGAGCTTTGCGATGGTAGAGATTTCATTGCCTGAGAGAGCCACGCTCTTAAAACTTAGTGGTTGTTGATTACATTGTAGACCTTACAGATATAACTGCTGATTCCTGTGGTTATATAGCGTTATGAAGCAATATCGCTTTATAAAGCTATTTTTCTGAAGTTCAGTGATATAGCTAAAATTCGCATAATAATTGTTGAACATTTTTAGATTTGAACAATGTACGTGTAACCAATAGTCCAATATAACCATTTTAAAAACAACACATCACCTCATATAGAAGCGACATTTCAATGTAAGCAATTTCAACTTAGTTGTTATTTATTGCAAAGAAAACAAGGCTAGGGATTTAGATATATTTCAAAATATTTACATATGTGGATGCTATTTTATTAGAAAAACCTATTTAAGGAGGAATATTTACATTTGCCAATGCACTTCCTTATATGACAGTACTAATGAAATCAATGTTCAATTTCGTGTGACATGAATTTGGTCACGTGATCAGTTTGTTCTCGTGTATGAATACAATATACAATCACCGAGCTTCAAAAGTCAGTTCCCGTAATTTTACCTGGCTTTTTGCTTATGCAATGCAGTGGGCGATTTAGACACACACACCCCTCGCCACAAATTTAAATAATAGAAATAGTGTGAGTAAAATTCCAGATTGGCACCCAAAATGGCTGAGTATTTTGGCTAATTATACTTGACTTTCACACACACCCTTTCGTAAACCCTGGATCCGCCACTGCAATGACATCATAACAGAAATAAACGCAGCAGGATATTTGTACAGTTTATAAAATGGTACGGACTACCAAATATTGTTTTGAACTTAATCACTCCATATCATTATCTTCCCACCATTTTATTCCATAATCACATTGTTTTGGAAGTTTTCCCTCTAAATTTATCTGATTTCTGTAATCAATAATAATTCTATTTTCATCTCGACCCGACCCAGGGTTCCAAATTACCACTCGCCCACTCGCATTGGCGACTAAACTTTGCTTGTGGGCACCCAAAATTTCCATTCTCGTCGCCCACTTGGCGACCGTAATTGTCTGATCAACATTTTTCTTTCCGACCGATTCGAGTCCTATTATAATTGAAGTTCAATTTCCGGTTGAGGTTTTGCCACTTGGCGAGACATTCCTGGGGTATCAAACCTTCCAAAATGTATTTAAACCAGAAGTTGAACAACGCAAGGGTTACTTCAAACGAAAAGAAAGCGTCTGCTTTTAACCAAAGTGGAAAGAAGGGGAGAATATGGCTCGATGACGGCGAAAAGGGGATGACATGCTGTGTGTACAAAACATGACACGAGAGGTCCTATCGTTGTGACAGCTTGCCCAAGTTATAAACTTGACAGCATCGTAAAGCTGAGAAATTTTGAAATAACATAAAAGTCTGAAGAAATGTGAGTTAAAGTCAGACGCAACAAAGATCATAAAAGTCCATGAACTCTAATATTTTTGCTAGGTTGACGAAATGAGAGTGGAAATGAGAGAGGTATTTGAAAGAATTACGGAGAAGGAAACAGAATTTAAATATTGATATTTTAATTTTTTAAATAAATTGCAATGTGACTTGATGTTTCTTTTTCATGTAAAAAAAAAACAACCCATGTTATTCAATTTCATGTTATGTGTGGGCTACTAAAATTCCATGTGGGTTAACAGGATTTCTTATTCAGGGGCCCACTTGGCCCCTAAGGTATTCAGTCGAAGTTGGAACCCTGCGACCATGGTACAAACTTTCTAAATCATCGATCGTCAGTAAACACGCTTTACAACGAAACCACCACCATTTTTATCACTCAATACAAGTCAACAGTTACCAATGTAGATTGATACTTGTCGTTTTTGCGTGTTTTTTGTTTATATAATATATATGTCTCTTGATAAAGAGGCGGGTTGCGTCGAAAATTTGAGTTTTAAATAACCAACAATGTCGTGGCCTTTTCAGTGCTTTTATAAATTTCTTTACTGGCCTTGTATCTTCTCAGATCTGACACTTTAAGAAAGTAGGGTGTTGTTGGGTTTTTTTGCTTATATATATATATATATATATATATATATATATATATATATATATATATATATGAAAATCTTCTTCTCAAGAACCACTGTGCCAGAAAACTGAGATGTATATTAAAAAGCTTCCTGACATAGTGCAGATTCAAGTTTGTTCAAAATCATGGCCCCATGCAGGCATAGAATGGGGCCACAATATGGGATCAAAGTTTTACAGGCAAATATATAGGAAAAATCTTTAAAGATCTTCTTTCAAGAACCACTTTTCCAGGAAAGTACAAATTCAGGTGAAAGCTTCCTGACATTGTGCAGATTCAAGTTTGTCAAAATCATGGCCCTCAGGTGTAGGATATGGCCCTCAGGTGTAGGATGGGGCCACAAGAGGGGATCAAAGTTTTACTTATGAATATTTAGGGAAAATCTTTAAAAATCTTCTTCTCAAGAACCATTGGGCCAAAGAAGTTTACATTTATATGAAAGCTTCCTGACATAATGCAGATTCAAGTTTGTGAAAATCATAGCCCTCTGGGGTAGGTTGGGGCTACATTAGGGATCAAAGATTATGCGAATACATAGGGGAAATCTTTAAATATGGGCCAAGGTGACTCAGGTGAGCAATTTGGCCCAAGGGCCTCTTGTTACTGTAAAATTATAAGAAATTTTGATTCAAAAACATAAAAATCGAGGAGAAAAATAAATATAAATCTACAATGTATTGTTATATAGATTGGTCTCACTGCCATAAAAACAGAACCAAAGCAGCCTT
>NC_079169.1:19431042-19448542 GCF_947568905.1 Ostrea edulis
GGGAGTAGTCAGCATTTGAAAACATGACGGCCAGATGCTAGATGGAAAAAAACTTCAAAGGAAGAAAGAGAAAAAGTTGCATTCTTGTGTTGTTGTCTCATAAATTTAATATAAAAAAATTCCTAACATATTTTCCTACTATACTTGTGTCCAAACATACCTTCAAATATTTATTAAAGCCCCATACGACCCAAAAACTCCATCACAGCTTTTGATGATTTCGTTCGTAGACGTAGCCATGTTGGGTAGCCAGTCAATTCGAATCCCGGTTCATTTCCATATTGGTACAATAGCGTCTATATGTAAACTAATTCCCCACAAATATTTTAGCTAAATTGTTTAAATAATATACCACCCCAGTCCTATTAAATGATAATTATTCAAAAAGCTAAACTCACGGCAGTGCGACTTTCATTAGTCATGAGCGACCGCGCCGGCCGATCTCCGTCTAATGGGCTTATGTAGCATTTTTGTTCATCTAGAGCTTATTTTACCTAATTACAAAAACTGGTACAAAAATGTTTTAATTTCTATTAATTTTTCGTGTTGATAATAAATGAAGAGCGAATACATAACTTACAACCGATTTTATGAATAGATACCAATAGCAAGAGTTCGATTTGACCGGCTACCTAACATGGCTACGTCAACAAACGAAATCATTTGAAGCTGCGAGTTTTCGGGTGGTGTGTGGCTTTAATGAATATTTGAAGGTATGTTTGGACGCAAGTATATAGTAGGAAAATATGTTAAGATTTTTTTATATTGAGTTTATGAGACAGCAACACAAGAATACACCGATTTCAGGCCTCAACCGTCCGCAGCTTTTTGTGACCTGTAAATCGAAGGTTTTTATAAGAGGTGGATCTTTTCAGAGAGAGCTATGTACAGTTCTCCAGCTACACTGAATCCGCTCGAGAAAGTGGGCGGGCTGTAATCAGCCAATGAAAACTCTTATTGTATTACATCAAACATGTCATTCAAATTGTTCAATCGTCTCATTCAATTGTGTCGTCACACAACGCAATACTATATCGGGTAAAGCGTTCTAATTCAAAGGTGAATTGCGATAAAGGTCCAACCATATGGTTAAGATTTTACAGTAACCAGAAAGCTAGATCATGGGATCGTTTTGACGTTTTCTGTCATATTTGTCAGGTAGTTAATTTGATTTAAAAATAAAGAATTTTACATTAATAAAAAGATTTCAAAGTGTATGTATTTATTTGTTCCTTTATCATGGTAAGATAGGTGTACGAAACTAATATCTGTTAAAGCTTACTGTCACTAGCTAAACGAAGCAGATTTTATGTCGCTTTACACAAAGCAAAAATGCAAACAAATGAGTAAAACAATGTTTTAGAGTAACTTTACACAAAATACAAACTTGCTCTCTCGTTCTCAAGTCAAAGCAAATCCTAGATTTTATTCATAGTTGGATTCTATGCCAATTTTAATCATCACATATACCCCAGTGTAGGGTGAAAACTGACCAATTACCCAATTATATACTAATTTGTCCACCTCCATTAAGAAGCACATGTGATATATCACCTAAGTAAACACCTAATATTAACACATCTACACTAGCCTCCGGGCATTCAACAACATCCAGGTAAGGTTCAAGCGAAAGTAATGATACGCTTGGGTAACGGTTAGTATACACTACCACCACTTTGAGAGATCGAGAGTGAAAAACAATGAAATGTGTTTTGTAGTGATTCAAGAGATCGAGAACTTCTAGAGATTGAACGTTCAAGAGATCGATAGTAAATTTGCTCAGTTATAGAGAAAAAAATTGGGACCATAATATCACTTCAAGAGATCGAGAACTTCAGGAGATTAAGTTCCAGCCATTGAGTCACTTGTATATCAAGTTTGGAAATAAGTTTAAATTGAGAACAAGTAGATAAAATGCTTCTTATTGACTGTCGAAAATATCACACCCTTCCGAAATATCAACACTTTCCCCTATACTGAAGAACACAACTTGCACACTGGGATGTCCCAAAGTCTCTTGTCTCTTCGCTCATCGTGTAGACAACATTTCTCCATCTCGATCTAGCAGACCACCTCTTTTCGCATTATCTTTTTTAGTTTAGA
This sequence comes from Ostrea edulis, assembly GCF_947568905.1. Taxonomy (NCBI): domain Eukaryota; kingdom Metazoa; phylum Mollusca; class Bivalvia; order Ostreida; family Ostreidae; genus Ostrea; species Ostrea edulis. The sequence continues at coordinate 19,433,146 of NC_079169.1, forward strand.
TCGAAACAAATGAAGGTATAGAAAATTCTGGTCATTATGACATACTGATCTGTACCTGAAATTTTCCGGAAATAAAAAACAAAACTTAGAATGACAGAATCAATACTTTTGGGTCGGTGTGACTTTCTCAGACTCGGTCGGGTCGGTGTGCTCTTTTCACTTTATAGAATGATATTTTACCTGGTTTAGGATGAGGAGGACCTGTATTTTAAGAAAGACTAGATTTTGAGCTGGACCCCGACCCCCTCACCATTTGTAGATACCTATAACATTTAACTTGCTTTAGGATGACGATGATCCAGATTTTGAAGAGGAACTGGATTTTGAGACAAGACGACAGAGGAATATTCAGGACAATGCTGATATTTTCTCAAGATTAGGATTTCATGAGGTAAGCAAAAATGATGTGCAGCTCTTGTGGTAGTTCATGAAAACGTTACTGAAATATGTTTACGTAATGTTGCATGACCTTGATAATGTAAATATTTAAGTATTTTTGTGAATTTCAAATTGAACTGAAATATCATACATTTGTTGGTGCTTTTGTACATCTATGATAAAGTAATACATTTTGAGGTTAAAATAGTGATATTTTTATTGGGTTCTGTTTACATAAAAGTCATTAAACAACACAGATAGCAAACACAAAGATTTCTGTATTGATTAGAAATAAGTTGTGTTTTTAGGCTAAAGTGGAACTGAAGATATCCTCAAAGACTTATAAGCCAAAACCAGCAAGCAAAAGGTACGTATCCTGTAAAATGTGATGAGGTCTTGTCGTTTTCCTGAAACAAAAACACATGTGCAGCTGAGGAACTGCAGCCCATAACATAAAATCGTTTTGTCATCCTGTGTAGTATTCTAATCATTGGATAGTCCTCTGTGGTCTATCTTCATCATCAGATATTCCTCTGATCTATCCCAATCATTGGATAGTCCTCTGTGGTCTATCTAAATCATCAATTAGTCCTCTGTGGTCTATCCTAATCATTGGATAGTCCTCTGTGGTCAATCTTCATCATCAGATATTCCTCTGTGGTCTATCCCAATCATTGGATAGTCCTTTGTGGTCTATCTAAATCATCAATTAGTCCTCTGTGGTCTATCCTAATCATAAGATAGTCCTTTGTGGTCTATACTAATCAATGGATAGGTCCCTGTAGTTTATACTAATTCTTTTCAGAGAGCTACAGTTCTGCAGCTACACTGTACCATTATAACGAACAACTCCCACTAAGTGCGACGTTACAGTCTTTGAGCTGCTCTCCGGAAGCTATTTATGAATATTTAATATTAAGCTTATGGTGTTGCTCATACCAGTGATAGAGTGTATGAATATTTATCAGCGTATAAGATTAAATATAAGCCTGTTGTTAATAATAGTGATATGATCTTTGAATATTAATCAGTTTACAAGATGAGTAGAACAGTGATGTTTTTGAAGGATGAAGATTCCCAAACCTGCATTGGCGCCAAGTAGGAGGAGTCAAAGGTTACAGCGGATTGACCCTGAGGGTCAGCCCCTCCCAGCACTTCCTGTCGTAGAACCAGTGGTGTATGAACATGTATGTATTCAAGGATGTAAACATTGTCTTCACACACATATATATGTATACAGAAATATAAACCTTGTCTTCACACACATATATGTATACATATAAATAGTGTCATGACACATACATGTATGTATACACGAATATACATGTGTAAACATTGTTTTGATATAGATGTGCATGTTGTAAGAACTATACACTGTCAAAAATCTTATGATACATATAGCATGGTCATATTGATATGTAATTCGACATCATGATATGTATATCATCAGGACCATACTACATGTACATGCATCATTAGATTTTTGACAGCGTGTAGCTCTTTCAACATTCACATGTGTAATTCGTGCGAGAACTCTTGGTGATATATTGTATATACGTGATGATGTGGTTAATTGGCTGATAACTCGCACTTCACCCCGGTTGACCATTCCCATAGGAACTGCTTTCCTTGGTTTATTGAGGGATAGGAAGGTCACAAACACGGCAGACAAAATACAAAACTCGTGTTTGCAGGAAATGCAATTTTTTCTTTAATGTTTGCGACCTTCATAGCCTGTTTAACAATTAAACTTAAAAAAGATATTTTAATATTTTATATATATATATATATATAAAGTCTTTTTTCGATGTAAAATATAAAAAAAACTCTAAACACTTTGTAGAAAAGTGTTTAGAGCCTGTACAAAGTGTTTAGAGTTTATATATATATAATAAAAAAGACTCTCAACACTTTGTAGAAATATTTCGACCGTGTTACCGGTCTTCTTCAGTGGTGTTTATTGACTGAAGAAGACCTGTAACACGTTCGAAATATTTCTACAAAGTGTTTAGAGTTTTTTCTATATTTTACTTCCAAAAAAGAGACTTTATATATATATACAATGTATATATATATATAATATATAGTGATATAAAATTTTCTAACACATGAAATGTAGATATTATTGACTTGTCTCCATATTTACAATTTCCATATTTGAATTATCGTAATGAAAAACAGTCGAAGGACAAATTGAAAATGCATAAATAAACCCTCATTTATGTAAGTATGCATTATTTATTATAATTGCACCCATTCAAATGAAAGGTAAAACATTTAACCAGAGAACTTCCAACATTGTCAACCAAGCTGCAAAAGAAAGTTGCGGAGTTCGTGAAAAGTACATAATTGTATATATTCACACGTGGACAGACGACACTAAAAGAAATGATCAAACTACAGACTGGACCAAAAGTATTCGCACGGGTGATGACGGCCATTTTGTTTATCGAAAACACTTGACGGAAAACAAACATGTTTTTGGAGTGTCTGAAAAGGACAAATAACTTATAAATGCAAAAATATTGTAGATAAATCAATAAAAATAAATAAAAGAATATCAAGTACCTTAATGCTTCGTGATATACCCTCGGGCCCTTTGAACTTTGTGCACTCTTTGTGGAAGGGTGCATACAGATTTTGTATAATTTACTGTAAATGAAGTTCAGATTTCCAGAATTTTGTGATACAGCTAATCACCAGAATTTTATGTGCAAAAGCAATATTGAAGTTAACTTTTCTTTTAATTACCAGCCAAATGTTTTCTACAGGGCATAAATCAGGTGATTGTGTGGGCCACTTTAGTGCTGGAATTTGTTTATCAGTTTTGTAATTGGTTGAAAGACAAGATCAATGAACAGGTGTATTGTCATCCATAAGCAGATAATTGTCATCTTGAAAGAGTTTTGCTAAACAGGCCACACGTTATTGATGTATTTTTCAGAGTTAATCATAATGTTACATGTATTTCCTCTACCAAGAGTACCAACGCCATGACACGAAATGTACGCCCAAATATTTCTGATTCACCAGTTTTTGGGGGAAATACAGTCTGGTAGTCAAGATTTGAATCACTTCTCCATATATATACTCGGCAATAATTTCCAACAACAATATGGCACTTGTCAGACGAAATTACCATTTTCTATTCATTTTCCACGGACCAGTTTATTTTACCCGCACACCATATTGCACACGTTTTACACGATTGACAACTTGGACCACATTTTCTTGATACATACACATATTTAGTATGCATTTTCGTCTTAAACATCGCCAAATAGTTTTCTTTGAAATATTTGCATTGTTATTTTCATTATATTTTTTTGTAACGTCTGACAGTGGTATTTTTCTATCCGACTGTGTCTATTTAATAAGTCTCCGTTCTGCACGTTCACCCATTAATTTCTTTCATCCACTTCTTTGTTTATTTTCTGTTGTACCTCACTCTCGAAACTTATTCCAAGAACTATAGTTGATAAAGGAATTTTTGATAATTTTCCAACTTCCCCAAAACTTTTGAGGCCCTGAACTAATGTTATGATGTTTTCTTTGCAGCCTTTACTGAGTTCAGATGTTTACAACCCATGTTTTATAATCACTACTTTGCATGTAAGAGAGTTGCAGATGACAACAAATATCGTTATGTCACATTAATGACCTTCAACTTTTTAAATACATCATTGGTGAAAGGATAAGTTAAACTCATGTCTGTGCAAAGAAAGATAACCCGCAATGTAGGATACTCGATAAACACTTTTCAAAAATGGTGCGACCATGTGAATACTTTTGTCCACAGTCTGTAGATTGAAACAGAATGTGTCTTCCTAGTTACAAATGATGAGCAGTAGATTTCTAATTAAGTGGAAAACACTGAATTTAAATATAGACAATGAGTTAAATCTGTATAATTCAACTGTGCTTTTTCAGGCCAGAAAGCCACCTGGACCAATCAATATGGTGGACACTTTGTTTACTGGTAACCCAGTAGAGGATCACGAGAACTTGTTGATGAGTTTGGACAACGTGACGGTCAGCCTTGATAGAGAGAACAACTCACCATTGACCAGGTCAGCTGAGTGTTTGACTTCACTGAGAACAATCTGCTTGTAATGGACTCATGGACCTGACAGTTGTCCATTGTGTTTGTCTTCTCAGTTACTGCTTGCATGTCCTCCCAATAAACAGAAATTCAATGTTGTTTATTAATTAAATTAAAGATGCATTTTCTTGCATGTTAAGTAAGAATTACAGAAACTGTTTAAGAAGTGTATTTAAATGTCCTAGAATCAGTTCATTCCTGTGCTTAGGAAAAATCTGATGCCTTTTGTTGTCTTTTATGTTGTAGGTTTGTTAAAGATTTACACAAACTTAGATTGGATGGAGATAGGGTGTCCAAAGTAGTTCCAGACCGCATCTTCTCTCTGTCAGTTCATCCGTCTGAAAACCAGACCCTGGTCATAGCGGGTGACAAATGGGGAAAATTAGGATTCTGGGATGTGGTAGGCAGTTATTTCGATTCTTGTTAAGAAGGGATGATACATCATCATAATGGCTGCATTTTTCACTAAATAAAGTTTTGAAAGTTTTCAATTTCAAAATATTAATCTACATTTCGTCCACTTTCCATTTACATGTACCATGTATATGAGATTTCTCATGAGACTATGTTTTGGTAATTTTGTCTGGTTATATTTTTCGGCGAGACTTTATTTTGGTGAATTTGTTTTGTTATACAGGTGACTCTCGATGACTCGAACTTCGATCTCGAGAAGTTTTCAGTCTCAAAATGAAATCATAGTCTCTATTTTTTCTCTCTATATAACAAAGTAAATTTACTATAATTGATCTCTCAAAGGGAAGTTGGGTCCCGTAAAACACATTTCATTGTTTTTCACTCTAAATCTTGAGAAATGGTGGCAACGTATACCCTATATTACCCAAGCGTGTGATAATTTCTGCTTTGACCTTACCTGGATTTTGTTGAATGCTAGAGGATAGTGTGGTGGAGGTAATTAGGTGTTTACATAGGTGAAAGAGTATATAATTGGCTAATTGGTCAGTTTACACCTTACACTAGGGTCTTGAGATGATTAAAATTATATATACACTGTAGTCTGAGTATGAATAAAATCTATAATTTGTTTTGACTTGACAACGAGAGAGTAAGTTTTAGACATTAATTTAGAGATCTACAGACTGTTAAATTTTTCGAGTTTGTTCTTTGTGTAAAGTTACTCTAAAACATTGTTTTACTCATTCATTAGAATTTTTGCTTTGTGTAAAGCGACATAACATTGTGCTCTGTTTAGTTAGTGATATTAAAACTTTGATTTGTATGCCTATCTTAGAATGATGAAAGAGCAAATAAATTCATAAACTTGGAATTTTTTTTTATTAATGCAAAATAAGGTTCTTTATTTTGATATCAAATTAACTACCTGACAATTATGAAGGAAAACATGTGGAAATGATATGAATTTGTTGGTAAACATTTCTGGTTACTGTAAAATCTGAACAATATAGTCTGAACTCCAATTGCCAAATTTCAATCTCTTTTCAATCTTTCGAACTCGAGATTTCTTGTATCAAGGTCCCTAGAACTTCAAATTATCGAGAGTCGCTTGTATTTAGTAGCAAGACTTAATTAATTTGGTTATCTTTTCTGGTCAGATTTAGCGAGATTTCATTTCAGGTCTTGCCTGGTCAGGTTCATCAGGGAGATTAGATTTATTCGTCAAATGTTCGAAACTATCAATAGACTATGTATATATATAAAATTATTCAAGAGAACATTATATTTTGGGTCATTCTTTGAAAGACTGGCTTAAAGCTGTTATTGAGGAATATGATTATTTATAAGGTATACCTTGAAGTTGAAATCCCCCTCCAACTTACATGTATATTCCTAATGTAATATGTGTATATATTGAAAGACTAAAGCAGTGGACAGTCATTTGTTTGAATACGTATTTATCAGGTGCATGAGAAATCCGATTCAGATGGTATAGTAGTTTACCACCCACACTCCAGGCCTATCAACGAAATCCGAGTTTCCCCCTATAATCACCTCCAAGTAGTATCCAGCAGCTACGATGGAACGTCGCGATGCTGCGACCTACAGAAGGCTGTGTTTGATGAGGTAATCTTTTGAGGGGTATTGTCTTATGATGTATTTATTTTGTGGACTACCCAACATACTGGAATCTCTCTCTCTCCACATTAATTTCAACCTTATTAATTTATGCCAGTAATGCTGTGTAAATTTGTGGTGAAGAAAGGGGGGGGGGGGGTGCTCTAAATCTGCCACTGACGGAACAAGCACATCACATAACAGATATAGAAACTTCATTTGTCCCATGGGAAAAATGATCTAATCCGTGGTGTTTCAAGGAGTTTAGTTGAACATACAAAGATAATTTTAATAAGGACTAAATTGCATTTGTTCCAGTTAGAGATTTCATTTGTCCCATGGGTCTAAGCCATATTGTGTAGTGTTTCAAGGATTTCATTGGACATGCAAAGGTTATTTTGATAAGAGCCAAATTGCATATGTCAATTAAAGATTACTTAATGAGTATAATGCAGAGATGCAAATAAGTGTTCCTAAAATTCAAATATTGATTGGCCACTTGGCGACCATGAAATTCAGATTTTAATTTTTCCTATTTGAATTCCAAGTCTTATTTAGTCGAAGTAAGATGCTGCTGTTAACGAATCTGACTGTCGCAACTTTGGGGTTATGCTATTACACATACACTAATGATGACCTTCACCTTCTGTATCCAACATCGTGCACATTTTGACAGTGTTTTCTGCAAGTATACTTATCATTTGGATAGTGGCTTTTAAATCTCAAATACATTTATAGTCCTTAACAAACAGATATAAAGGAACTTTTATGATATGTATAACATTTTTTTAAAATGCGGTTTTATGTACAAAACCATGAAATCGAGTGTATTTAAACTGTGTCAATGGTCCAAAATGTGGTAATAAAATAATTTTAGTACACTTGACAATTCAAAGTATAAATTGGTGGTATCCTGGGGATATATCTTACAGAACAAGTTGATGTACATACATTTTCATTGTTTTAATGTTTGATATAAAAATAGATGTCACTTTGGATGTGGGCTAATTGTTTTCAGTGCAGGTCCCTTAAGTTTTATACTTTGAAGATCCTAAAAAGTTCGACGAATTTTCATCCTAGTAACACAAGAAGGCTGTTTGAAATGATTTGTTACTCCTTGAATTATGGGGCATTTCTTTGTAAAATTCAAAATTGTTAAGTAGCCTAATTCATGCCATGTGAAAGAAGTCAAAATACACATAAACAAATGAAATATGTTATTTGCACAATTCAGAGATATATTTACAAGTCAATTGCACTACCACGATTAACATGATTTTGTCTCATGCACACTCAGCTGTTTAGGATTATGATTAATAATCATCTGATGGGCGGAGCATGTGCAGTGGTAGTGCACTTTATTAGCTGAGTTGCAACGAAGTTGAACTCGGCTATTGGTTTGGTGATGAGGGCGGGCAGTTGGGTGTCAACAATTGGTTTCCGGATGATAACTCGAATAGTTTACAATCTAATCAAATGAAACTTTGATATATTGTTGGGTACCATGTAAGGAAGACCCCTATCGATTTTGGAGGAAAATTGTCAAAGGTCAAGGTCACAGTGACCGAAAATAGAATGAAAATTTCAGAAAAATTTGGTTTCTGGATGATAACTCAGAAAGTTTAAATCCGAATCAAATGAAACTGTGATATATTGTTGGGTACCAGGTAAGGAAGTCCCCTATTGATTTTGGAGAAAAAAAGTCAAAGGTCAAGGTCACAGTGACCGAATATAGAATGAAAATTTCAGAAAAATTTGGTTTCCGGATGATAACTCAGAAAGTTTATATCCAAATCAAATGAAACTGTGATATATTGTTGTGTAGCAGGTTAGGAATGCCACTATTGAGTTTTGAGAACAAAGGTCAAGGTCACAGTGACCGAATATAGAATGAAAATTTCAGAAAAATTTAGTTTCCGGGTGATAACTCCGAAAGTTTAAATCCAAATCAAATGAAACTTTGATATATTGTTGTTTACCAGGTTAGGAATGCCACTATTGAGTTTGGAGAACAAAGGTCAAGGTCACAGTGACCGAAAATAAATTTAAAATTCCCAAAAATTTTGGTTTCCGGAGGATAACTCGAAAAACTTTAATTTGAATCAATTGACACTTGGATATAATGTTGGATACCAGCAAAGCAAGGCACCTATTGATTTCGGAGAAAAAAAGTCAAAGGTCAAGGTTACAGTGACCGAAAATAGATTGAATACTTCAGACAAATATGGTTTCTGGACAGCAACTCGAAAAGTTTAAAGCTGAAATTAGTTCTTCACAATTATAAATATGCCACATCATTCCTGACTTTACAATGTATCCCATGCAACTTGGCTCATGCACCTCTGGGTGCATATATTGATTTTTATGCCCCCGAGATTGAAGATCGGGGGGCATATTGTTTTTGTCTTGTCTGTCATTCTGTAATTCTGTCTGAAACTTTAACCTTGCTAATAACTTTTGAACAGTAAGAGATAGAGCTTTGATATTTCACATGAGTATTCCTTGTGACAAGACCTTTCTGTGGGTACTAACATTTTTGACCCTGTGACCGTGACCTTGGAATTTGACCCACTTTTTGAAAACTTTAACCTTACTAATAACTTTTGAACAATAAGTGATAGAGCTTTGATATTTCACATGAGTATTCCTTGTGACAAGACCTTTCCGTTGGTATTAAACCTTTTGACCTTGACATTTAACCTACTTTTAATTTTTTTTTTACATTGGTCATCACTTCTAAATGGTAAATATTAGAGCTTTCATATTGTACATGAGCATTTCTTTTGACAAGATCTTTCTACTGGTACCAAGATATTTGCCCTTGTGACCTTGGCCATCTTTGGAATTGGCCATTTTCGGGGGCATTTGTGTTTCACAAACACATCTTGTTTGCTTTTTCAATGGGCTATGTCTATTCAGAAAATGTTTTTTATACTATTTACATTAGATTTATGCCACATGTGAAGACGACGATAATCTTCTGAAGAACTTTGACTTCCTGTCGGCTGATACGATTGTTTACTCCCAGCAGGACGGAACAGTAGCTGTGGTGGACAAAAGAAGCCCCGGGTCAGTGTTTACTTAATCGCACAACTAAATAAAGCCCTGGTCAGTGTTGACAGAATCATGTGACAAAATAAAAACCTGGGTCAGTGTTGATTGAATCGTGACTAAATAAAACCCAGGTCAGTGTTGACAGAATCATGTGACAAAATAAAACCTTGGGTCAGTGTTGACTGAATCATGTGACAAAATAAAACCCCAGGTCAGTGTTGACAGAATCATGTGACTAAATAAAACCGTGGGTCAGTATTGACTGAATCATGTGACAAAATAAAACCTTGGGTCAGTGTTGACTGAAACTTGTGAGAAAATAAAACCTTGGGTCAGTGTTGACTGAATCTTGTGAGAAAATAAAATCTTGGGTCCGTGTTGACTGAATCTTGTGAGAAGATAAAACCTTCGCTGTTTAGGTAAGTAAGATTAATATAAAGAAACCCCAGGTCAGTGGTTACTTGGTGTCAGGACTGTAAATAAAACGGAGTCAATTCTTTAAAATTAAATGTGTGCAACTTTAAAGTTTTCTATTGTTACAGTAGCAATTAATACACATTGGAAATAGTTTTTTCTTCACTGATTTCATTCTGGAATCGCATGATTTTAGAAAATGTGCATTAGGCCATGCCAATTTGTAATCTAGTTCGCCGGATTCGCCACTTCTATTTGTAATAAATCCAAATTATAATATTAGGGCTATTCCAGAAATAAATACATGGGGGGGTTGGGAGGCACCTTTTGTATATACCAAGCACCCATTAAAAAAAATAAAAAATTACCCCATGACCCATCAAATTGATAAACTCATTTTACAATGACCCATCTAATTAAAAAAAAAACTAACCAGACCCACCACAAAAATATTTTTTAAAATGAAAACGGTACAAATCTTGCGAGGTTTTCAGGACAAACATTCTAGTCAATGACGCGGTAATGCCTGTGCGACATTGTATCACAGTAGTTCTGAAGAAACGATGTCACATCAACAATCAAAGGCATCTATGGCGGGAATGTTGGAAAGATTGAGAGTCCAAACGATGCTATTATCATGAAATGGGTATGGATATGTTTTTCCACGAATCGTTCGTCTTCTAATGGAGCCCGCGCCCGGAGGCCTCTATATCACCATCACACTGACTGATAAATATAACGCATCGGTACCCTCGTATAAATCAACTAAGGTTTGCCTATTTTTATTAGAAAACGGAATACCTATTGGTTTCAAAATATTCCCAAAATCGATGCACTGTAAACTGTAATAATCTACAGAACAGAGTTCGCCGCCATCACGTCCAAAGGGACCCTACTAAACGCGCCTCTAATTTGAAGAGTGCCGTAATGGAAAGTTATGCGCTGCAAAGAGCGACAACTTGAATAGTTCTATGTTACTTCCGATTTCGAAAGCAGCATTTCGAAAGCACGTTTTCAATTTTCCCTCCAACGTTTTGTAACCAACACGACAAGAGCGACAATAAAAATATTCTGAAAACTCAACACCCACGTGGCACAAAATAAAACAATAGAAACTACCCACTACCCATAATAAATATTTTTTTAACAGTCCAACCACGGACCAAATAAAATATGAAAAAATACAACCACCCACACTAAAAAATATCATTTGCCGCCCGACCCCCCCATTTGATCATTTCTGGAACAGCCCTTATCAAAAAATAATATCTGCCCACATGTCCAAAAATATCTGCGTAAAATATTTTCGACTTTTTACAACAAGCGCACAAACAACCATGTGGCTGATAATTGACAGAAGTGCTGGCTCTCGTGAAATTTCCTACCAGTGTAATACGGTGTTTTAAGTTATTCATGATATCTTTTTTAATATGTATGATACTTCATAACATTTGATTGGAAGTTGTTCTTTATACTGCATTAGAACTGAAAGCTGATGAAAATTTTGAAGCGCAGCTCAAGCACTATTCGATGCCACTATTTACATGTAGAGAACATCGACAGTGTACAATTGATTGATTGATTATATATTGTTTAAAGTCTCACTTGAGAATATTTCACTCGCATAAAGACGTTACCATTGCCGGTGAAGGGCTGCAAAATTTAGGTCTATGCACAGCTCTTATGGCCATTGAGCAGGGAGGGATCTTTATTGTGCCACACTTGCTGTGACACGAGTTTCAGTTTTTGCGGTCTCATCCGAAGGACTGCCCCATTTATTCGCCTCTTACGACAAGCAAGGGGTACTGAGGACTATTCTAAAGCGGACCGACAGTTAACAACAAATTCACGAAAGGTTTGGTGATTATTGTTCAATGTGTGTTCTATTAAAATTTAAGAAAATGCTTAAAGCGATGCATTGGAGATTTCAAAACAGGACATGTCCCTAGCAATATGCATAGATCTTAATCGAAAGTTTGTAGAAATGAAACTAAACTAAAATTCTTCATAAAGACCTTATCAGTTAATGTTGCAAAGTACATGTATTAGGTATGAAAAAAATAAAGTCTTTGAAACCTGAAATACTTCTTATTTATTGTAAACAGTATCAACAAAATTGAAAAAATATCAAGTGGTAAACAAATGATATCTGATGATTTTAGATCTTTATATTTTAAGCGCTTAATTTAAATTAAAATTGTTTACATTTTTTGTATTCGCTCGCCTCATAATTTTTATCTCCAAAATGAAAAGTAATATTTGTAAAATAATTTCGCCCTTTCGCCTCACTTTTTTTGGTTGAAAATCCAAAGAACTATTTTACAAATTGGTGTGGCCTTAATGATTTAAGATATACTGGTACACACATCTATAACATATAAGATACGGTGTTGTATTGAGCTATCCTGAAGATGTTTGCCAAAACAATCGAGGACAGAATGGAATTATAGATAATATATTTCATTTGTTTAATTGCAGAACTCAAGCAGAACATGTGTATGCACTTCATCCAAAGTCGTTACGTACCGTCTCTGTTCATCCAATCAAATCCCACCTTATAGTGACGTCCAGCACTGATTGGTGAGTTTTCTGTTCAGTCACCCAATCAAAAATCAGAGCAGAACAGTACAGAACAGTTTCTTGTCTGGTGTCTTAATAAAACCTTCTACTTAACATTCAACATGTATTGATAAGTTTCTTCTAATGTCACCCTATTAAAAAGAAATGATTTAGAATTATATTTATGCCCACATTAATAGGTTCCAAAAAATGTTTCTTTTCTTTTAAGAAAATAATTGTAAAGCTTTGATTACTCATTATGGCACAAATTAGTCTACCCTAATGGTGTTTTAGCCACCATTTGTCCTAACAACAACAAAAGAACTCTAGTCTTCACACTTCATAGGCAGGTTGGTCATGGCAAATAGATGGCCCCCCTATTTTGTCTTCCCAGAAGGGGGGGGGGGGGGGGGGGGGGAGGAGGAGGATACTGTTTTAGTGTGGATTCTTCCACTTCTCATACAAAGTTTGTAGACTCTTGTCTTTTGACATGGGCCTTTACTATTTGGTATGTTGGTATGGTTATTTAACTATCATTATTATATGTTCACAACCCTGTTCCTTGGTTGAAGTACATATAGGCGAATGTTATATACTGTAAGTCTTAATTTTCCACTTTATAGATGATCCCTAAAATGTTTTTTAAAAAACTACGGGAGACATCAGTTTAGTATGCTAAAACGATTCTTCCTAGTTGATTTTAAGATTCAATGTTTTCTGATATGCACACCTTAATTGTGAACTATTAAATTAGAAAATCTCAGTGATGGTCACAAAACTTAAGGATGCTATTGTATAGTAAGTAATGCTTTGGATTTCAAGGTCAAAGGTCATCACATTCCTGCTACATGGATTTCAATTTTGGGGGAGGGGATATATATTTTTTTGTTTTAATCAAACATACTTCTTTAATTCATAGTATTGTAATACTATGACAAACCTATTATATTTTTTCTCCTCAATGTTTGAAGTACAGTTTGGTATCTCGAACACAGATATCTTAAATACCATGGATATGTGAAAGTGATTTGGAAGTCCCAACATCATATTCTTTAAGTATTGTACCATCGATATCTCAGATATCTCTTCTTCTTTTTTCTAAGTCCCATCCAGTTCGGGATAAGGAGGTTTGACTGTATTTATTTACAGCATTGCTTACTTACACACATTCTCTAGAGCTGTATTTACTTTATCGTCACATTACAGTACGGCAAAACTATGGGACCTGAGGAACCTTAAGGCTGGTGGCAAGTCCAATAAGTGGCTGGATTCAATTGGACACAGTAAAAATGTCTACAGTGCATATTTTTCTCCGGTCAGCGGGAAATACATACTGACCACATCACTAGATGGTACTCTGAAGTAAGTCCACCAACTCCAGTGCAGTGTGATGATAATTAATATTTAGTACAATGATCTGTTTGTAGACGGTATGATTTAGAATTATTGAAAGTAAATGTATCAGATGGATATAGTTCAACAAATCTAGAAATATAATTCAGCAAATCTAGAGAGAACAGACTAGAATTGTCATGATGAAAGTAATGTCATGTGAGAATTCCAAACAACTAATCACTTCTTCATTGCTCCATGCATAATCCCATCCATGATTGAGGAAGAAATGGATTTTAACAGTTTTGTCACAGACCTCAGAGTGTAATAAAGATATTTGCTGCACTTATTCACCCAGCTGTCTTTAAGAAAGAAGGCAATAAAATTGAAGTAAATTTTTCGTGTTTTCAGCATTGTGGAGTGTTCTGAATCAGGGGGATTAGGGAAAAGAAAAGTCATCAGGTAATTAGAATTGTCTCTGTGCGCAGTCAGTGGAATGAGACGATAGCTACAGAAATCCACCATATATCACAATTCATCCTCCTGCAGACAAACTGAGGCCTGGTAATATTAGGTAGATCTGTATCGCATGAATACAGTCTAGACCATCATGTGACCTTCCAAGGGACAGAGATAAAAAAGAAGTCCCTTATGAGAGGGAGTCTCTTCATACAATCCTATATTATCTACCTAACACTCTATTCACACATTGGCTTTCAAGAAAATTAATACATACACTTGAAATTAAAATCATGGTACTTGTGAATATGTAGGGAAAATCTTCTCAAGAATAACTTTGCCAGAAAAGTGAAAAGTTACATGAAGGCTTTTTGACGGTTTCATATTTTGTATATACAATCTCTACAGCAAGACCTTTCATATGATGCAATGTTATAAGATCCTGTGACCTTGACCTAGAAGTTGACTTACTTTTAATTAAAATCTTACCTATTCAATATGCCTTGAAATATTTAAGGTAGGTCTTTCATATCTTGTATGTATATTTTGTATGGCAAGACCTTTCATTTCATATCTTGACATTTGACTTTGTGACCTTGAATTTGGAGTTTGACATACTTTTTTAAGAAAACACATCCTATTAAATATATCCAGAACTATTTAAGGTGGGGCTTTTATATTTTGTGTATAGATTCTTTATAGAATGATGTTATTGTTTCATGAAGTTTGATCTTAGAGTTGGACCACTTTTTATCTCTCTGACCTATGCAATATCTCCTGAACTATTGAAGGTAGATCTTTCATATTTGTTTATTTCATATGGCAAGACCTTTTATTTCATACTATGACCTTGTGACTTTTGAATTTGACCTACTTTTAAGAAACGTGTAAACCTTTTAATATCTTCAAAACAACTCAATTTAGGGCTTTCATACTTTGTATGCAAGGCCAAAAATAAAAAAAAGAATTGTTTGGCATTGGTGGCTGACCCGCAAAACTTGGTGCGTTCTAAGGAAATTTTATTGATCTTTAATCTCAATATTTTTTATTTCGATGCATCAATCCGGA
>NC_079169.1:19453542-19553542 GCF_947568905.1 Ostrea edulis
ACAGCAATAATGTGGAAAATGGTTTTAAACCCATGCGTTAGTTTCACCTCAGCCCAATAAATTCACAGAACAGCTGATGTCATACCCAGGGTTAACTTAAAAGAACAACTTTACTTCTTTTAAAAGCTGATCAACACATTGGCAAAACCTTTGTGAATGAGCATATCAGCAACCATGTAACAGATTTCTGTATTTTCCGGATGAGTGACCATGTGAATATATGGATAATGTCCACTGCCAAATGTATGCTATAAGTCAGGTTTTCAGTTCTGTACGGGTCAGGCATGTTTTTTTTTAGAATGTCAGTTTTGTATTGACAGTGCATGCACACTTCTTGCATCAATGTGTACAGTCTTTGTTTTGTTAATGAGTGTTTTAAAAGATTTAAATAGCAGGAATAAATGAAGTGAAGGACTCATTTGTAATCTCACTGATTCATCAGAATCATGACTTCATCATAAACAGTATTGGGTGTAAACAGTTTTGATACTGTAACAGTGAAAATAACTGACTGACATGTAGTTTAAGTAATTTTGTTGACATCAGTTTATAGAGAGAGAATGTAAGAACTCGGAAGTTGTCAACATAGTGTGTCATTGTAACAAGTTCTCATTTTACCATTGATTATCCATGGGTTTTTTAAAAATCAAGTTGTGTCAACATTATATATTATCAAATTATTGATGTGTTCAAGTTTGTCATATTGTCTGTATTCTGTGTTCAAACCACATTGTGTTCATTATTGTTGATACAGGATTTATTTTGTAGAGATGGTATGATCTTTTTTAGACTTGGTTATATATTGAAATCAAGATATTTTCACATGTAAAATTCGTGATTTTATATCAGAGCCCTCTTTATCTATTTTACCAGGAATTTTTCTGTTTTAATAAGCATGTAATACTATTCGCATATAGTTTGTGTTGTAGAATTTGAGTTGTTAGAAAATTTGCAAATTAAAAATGAAATGAGTCTTGTGTTTGATAAAATGCATGGCCACATTATTGTATATTGATGTACATTATGTCAACTTTTCACACAATTTCTCAAAAAGAGGTCATACTTTCTGAATTCGCTTAGAATAATGGCAAATTCGGCAAAGAAACAAGCGGAAAATACACTTATTTGTGATGTACGTTATAACTCAACTGACATGTCCTATCATTGTACAGAAATCACTCAAACTGAGACAAGTTACGACTCGATTTTGCCCTCCACCCATTCATATTGTAATCAGATCTTTGATCCGCTCCAGTATTACGTTGTTACACTTTGAGATAATCGTAGATCTTATTTATATCAGATTGTGCTGCCTCCCATGAAAAGGTTTGACCCCATATTGTGTCCCCAACCTAGCACCAAAGGATGACAACATAACTGAAAAGGAATTCACATAACATGGATATTCTTCCACCAATATGACGAACATGATCTTGCTGTTCTGGATACGACCAAGGTCATAGATCATTCCATTATCACCTGCATGTGGTGTTTATATATCTCAACTGATTCGATATGCAAGAGCTTGTTCTGGGTATAGTCAGTTTTTATACGCCCGTCTTAAGACGGGCCGTATTATGTTATGGCCTTCATGTCCGTCCGTCTGTTAGCTTTTTCGTGTCCGGCTCATAACTTAAATACTATAAGGCCTAGAATAATCAAACTTTGTCAGTTGATACATCTTGGGTAAAAGGTGTGTCGCACATTAAAACCAGGTCGCTGTGACTTTTAATTAAGAAGATATGGCCAAATATGGTAAAACCCTGTCCGGCTCATAACTTGAAAACTATTTGATCTAGAATCATGAAACTTGGTCAACTTATGCATCTTAGGTAGAAGGTGTGTCGCACTGTACTTTAAGGTCACTGTGACATTTAGTTGAAGTGATGTTTTGAAAAAAGTATGTTATAATTGGTACAATCCCTACTCATATAAGAGTTTTGTAGAAAACCTCATTCAAAAATGTTACATCAAGAAAACACATATTTTTTTATGATATACTGTACAGCTTTTTTTAGTCTATGTAATGTTTCCTTTGTTTCTAACAATAACATGAGAAATTCCACTTGTCCCATGGGAGTAGCATGCAAAGGGCATTTTGACAAGACTAATTAATGAGTTTTGTGTAGAGCATCTCTGATCAACATGATCAAGCAGGTGTTATCTTTATCTGTAGGGAATTGGGCAGAGAGATCTTAGCCTCTTAATTGCAGATATACCAGAAATTATTTGTGAATTTGTTTGTTGTGGTTAGTCTTTATTTTCAAAATTAATTTGACATTGTACTATATAATTTTTAATTTTTTTTCTCAGCAACCTATATGCAGAGTATCATTTCTCACTAAGACAACAAATGGTTGCAATATGTATAAAGGCCTATTTTAATGATTAGTATTTTGATGTTTTGTTATGGCTGTGGCATTGTTCAGAAAAAAGATATACAATGAACAAAGCTGCAGATTGGGCATTTGTGTAAATCTGAACAGATGAAATAGTATTGCAATAACCATATTAAAAAATGTTAATTCAAGAAACTACACATTCTTCATTATATACACTGTACTATACAGCAGTATATAACAAACAAATTATTTCTTTTGTGTCAGTAACAAGAGAAATTTCCCTTGTCCCATGGGTGTAATTATCAAGCAATTCAGGAGGCATTTTGCTAACAGAAAAATTGCATTTTGTCAAATTACAGATTAATTAATGAGTTTAGAAGATTTCTGTTACAGCAATCTGATCAAGGAGGTGCTATCTATATCTCTTGCAATCGGGAATTGGGCAGAGGAATCTGGCCTTCTAATTGATCTGTCAAATTTTAGAACAGTTCTAATTGGTAGCCATTACTTTGAAAGTTAATTTGGTATAAAGTTTAAGAATTAATATGATATTGTAAAATATATTTTTATTTTATATCTCAACAACAAGGTGCAGATTGTCATGTCTCACTAAGATGACAGTTTTACAGTCTAAGAATAAACATAATGACTAATGTTTGATGTTTTATTACGCTGTGCATTGTTCTTCATTCCTTAAAATACAATGAGCAAAGCTGCAGATGTGCATTTCTCAAGTCTAACACAACCAGTTGAGAAATATATGATGTATTATTTTTTTCTAATTAATAACTACACCATAGGAGATGCACCAGTGTTTGAAATAACCGTTTTTAATCTATATTTATTTATATTGACATCACCATGCATATTTTACTTTTCTACTTGAAGATTTGACCTTTTTGAGTACTCCCATTTATTGTAAGTTGTTTGCTTGGATAAAGGGCTATCTTGCACTTTAATCATTTCATTGAAAACATTTGGGAAAATGTTTTTATATCCTTTTAAAAATCATTAAGCTTACATTATCAATATTTGAAGCAATGTCACATGAGGCCATAAAGTGGGTAAGATTCTTAAAGGAAGGTTGACATTTGGTTCCATGCATACCTATCTCTTCATGGTATATCACGTTATTCATGTTAACAATATGTGACGGGCGTATCATGTGCCGTGGCGGTGCACTTTTTTAATCGAGGTAAGCTACTGACAAACAAGTTGATGGTACAAGGATTTCAACAGTCTTGGTTGAAGTCAGCATTTCGCAAATTCTATGGTCGTTATAACGATCTAGTTTGTCAATACAACCTCGCATTCGGTCAAATGCTGTCTGACGTGTTTCATACCGATTGTTGAGCCGTTCTTGGCACACTGATTTTGACTGCGGATAACTCCGTTTACCTTATCAGGATATAGGGCTGACGGCGGGTGTGACCGGTCAACAGGGGATGCTTACTCTTCCTAGGCACCTGATCCCACCTCTGGTGTGTCCAGGGGTCTGTGTTTGCCCAGCTATCTATTTTGTATTGCTTGAAGGAGTTATGAGATTGATCACTGTTCGTTATCTTCACCTTGCATGAAAGACCTTGCCATAAGAAATCAACTTACAAAACATGAAAGTCCATCTTTTAGTCTTACCTTAAAAATACATATAGAAATAAGTTTTTCCTTAAATCAGGAGATTTTTATTAAGTCAGTTTTTTTTTTTAGAAAGTAGGTCAAGGTCACAAAATCAAATATGATTGTACATGTATTGCAATGTCTTGTCATAACGAATCTATATACAAAGTACTATGAATAGTTTACTTATTTAACAGGTCACTATTTTTAATAAAAAGAATGTTAAAGTACAAGGTCAAAGGTTTTAGTATGAAATAAAAGGTATTGCTACAAAAAATATATATACAAAATATGAAAGATCTACCTTAAATAGTTTAGGAGATGTCGAATAGGTCAGAGAATGCCAAAAAAGCGAGTTCAAAACTAACTGGGAATTGGGCTCAATGTGTCACGTAGTGTGGCCAAATTCAGTGTCATCTGTCGTATCCTTGACTGACTATAAGTGACGTTCAATATCTCGCGGGAGGTGACGAGATGTTGCAGCGATTCATACACTGATCCGATATTTGTGAAAGACAAAAGTTTTACTATTGGGAGAGCAGTTGATAACACACAGGCTCTTTTGCTGTTTAGTATACAAAAGAAAAGAAGTAAACATGACCATGTAATCTCTGGCGATATTGTCAGAAATCACTTTTATACAAAGCCCAACCAAGTCTAAATTCTGAACTGGCGATCAGCGAAAGTCGTCATAAAAATCAAGAATATATCTATTTCAAGTCAATTCATTCTTTTATCATAAGCTACTCTTCTTGAATGATATATTAATAAGTCAATGGTGTTACTCCCATTGACGCCAAAATCCCCGAACGTGCACATCATTTTCAAGTAGAATATACTGATCGATAGAGAGAGAGTGGGAAGGGGTACTAAAGCATGTGATGTTACCGTTTAAGATTGCTTGTATAGATATATCGGAACTTATGCATACGAGTGATCAAAATGTATAATGTCATACAAGGAAATGCATTGGCAAGTGTAAATATTAAAAATTATCACTATTGAGATGCGTTTTATGTTCTAAGGCAGTGCTGTTCACACAAGTCTATGAAAGGTTTGCAACAAGACTTGGGTATTTTATTCACACAATTTAGTGACTTGGAGAGATTGAGAGTAGAAATAAGGAAAGCTGAGACAGTGGAGAACATTTCGCGCATCAAAGGTAAAGCAAGCCACATTGAAGGCAACAGAAATGAAATATATATAGTATAAAAATATTTCAATCACACTCGTGTATAATGTGTTTCAATGATTTGGCAAGTAGACATTGTTTTAATTGAACCTGATCAAAGCATGAACATTACGAAATATGTGAACATTTAGCTGCGCCCGCTCAAACAGTAGCACCGTCAATATATATGATTATATAATTTATTCTGAACAACATAAATGTTTAAATTACAAATCGTATTTTTGGCAATCAAATTTAACCCGAATAACTGTAGAAGCAGCTAATGAATCATTTACTCGGAACTCCTTGTATGGCTTCGTACAATTATAATGGAGACAGCAGAGGATACCGCTAGTTGAACAAAATGGCGGCGCTCGTACGGCTCAGTGAATTTTTATTGATAATATGTAGAGATTATCTCTTGTTTTACCGATTTGTTTGGGTTTTTAGCTCTTCTGAGCTCAAAGAGCTAATCATATGTCTGGCGTACGGTGTGCGTCAACTTTTTGGAAAAAGGGCTATATCTCAAGAACTCCTTGGCCAAATTTGTCACAGGGTATCCTTGGCCCAAGGGCTTTCATTTGTACTAAAGCTAGGGTTGTGACCCTTTAACAAGGGGAGATAATTAGGAAAATGCAAACAAAAGTAGTGGTTGCTAAAAAATCTTCTCAAGAACCAATGGGCAAATTATCACCAAATTTATGCATAAGGATGAGGATAGGTTGTAGATGAAAAATTGTTCAAGGCAACACCCTGGGGCAAAGGGTGTGGTCTCGAGGTCACTTCAAAGGTTACCTTAATTTTTGTTTTGTTAAAACTTTGATATTTTGCTTAGTATAAGGACTAGGATCATCAAATTTTGTCAGTTGATGCATCTTAGGACCTACTATCATGTTGTTTCAAAAGTAGGTCATGGTGACCTATTTTTTGAATTTCGCAGGTAATTATTATTAAATGGATTTTGATGCATATCTTGGACACTTTTGAGCGTATGATCATCAAAAGTTGTCAGTTGATGGATCATGGGACCTTACAGTGCGTCATGTGAAAAGTATGTCACCATGACCTACTTTCTGAATTTGATGGCTAATCATTTATGAATACATTTTAGGTTGTTATTTCAGATACCGAGCGGTTTAGAATCATCAAACCTTGTAAGTTCATGTGTCTAGAGGCCTCGAAACATATTTATAAAAAGGTAGATCACAGTGACCTACTTTTTGAATTTTGCAGACATTCAAATTTCACATTTTCAATTTTAGATGCATATTTTGGATACTATGAAAGCCAGGATCATCTAACTTTGTCAGTTGATGCATCTTGAGTCTTCATAGTTTGTTGACCAAAAAGTAGGTCACCGTGACCTACTTTGCGAATTTGACAGCTATATTTTAATATTTCAGATACTATTTGACTTACAATTATCAAACTCTGTCAGTTGATGTATGTTGAGTCTTCAGAGTGTGTTGACTAAAAAGTAGGTCACCATGACATATTTTTTTATTTTGACGGCTATATTTGAATATTTCAGATACTATTTGACTTACAATCATCAAACTTTGTCAGTTGATGGGTTTTGGGTCTTCAGAGTGTGTCAACCATAAAGTAGGTCACTTTGACCTACTTTTGGAATTTGACGTTTATATCTGAATATTTCAGATACTATTTGACTTCAATTATCAAATTTTGTCAGTTGATGCATCTTGAGTCTTTGGAGTGTGTCGACCAAAAAGTAGGTCACTGTGGCCTTCTTTTGGAATTTGACAGCTATATTTGAATACTATTTGACTTGTCAGTTGATGCATCTTGAGTCTTCAGTGTGTCGACCAAAAGTAGGTCACTGTGACCTACTTTTGGACAGTTACATTTTAATTTTCAGGTACTGTTTGAATTAACATCATCAAACTTTGTTAATTGATGAATCTTAGTTAGTGAGAATTTTTGGCTGTTCTACAATGTATCAGAAGAGCGATTCTAGGCCCATGGGCCTCTTGTTTTTCTTTTCACATAAGTGTTACCTTTGGAACCTAGATTTATGGACATGACTTTGGTCCGTCCAAGCTTGTCTCGGTATGAATGTCTCCATATGAGCGATATATTCCCGAGAGGGACGCTAAACAATCTTCAATCAATCTCTCGGTATGATAAACCAAATAGTCTTAAAATGCGTGCGTTTTAGAGTTAGAAGTCTATTCTTTCAAATTGCCAGAACCAAGGAGTACCATGGTCTTGGTCCCATCAGGCTTTGCCCTCGGCCCAATGAGGGGCTCAAGATGGCTCCCAGATCTCATGTCTATTCGGCGTACACATCAGACTTTAGCTAGCTATGCAACTGAAATCACTGCTGAACAAAGCCCAACCAAGTCTAAATTCTGAACTGGTGATCAGCGAAAGTCGTCATAAAAATCGAGAATATATCTATTCCAAGTCAATTCATTCTTTTATCATAAACCTACTCTTCTTGAATGATATATTAATCATTAGCTTAATTTAAATCACATAATTAAGATTAAATGAGTGAAGAATATCTGTATATGAATCATAACATCTTTCGTGTGATAATAAAACTGGGAGACAGAAGTCCAGTACAACTATTGCATAAACGACTCGCCATCTTTTGAGCAGTATATGAAGTTCTATGAACCTGGCTTTCCATGATGCCATAACGTTTTTCAAACTGGGTCATGTAAATCCATATATGACTGCAACCACAACACCAGTCAATCTACTTTGAACCAGCACACCATTAATCACGGCACGATTATGTTAGGGACTGGTGATGCGCTTCTCCAGTTCTCTCCCCTGGGACCAGATTAATGTGTTTTTCCTTTCTTTTTCTGATTACATTTGGTCATCTTTTCGATCATAACAGTTAAATATTTCGAGTGATTATTCCTCCCACAAAGTCATGCAAATTCTAGTTTTATGTCTTGTTCTGTGACCGATTATTACAGTATTGATGACACTTTTACGGATAGTTCTAGAATTTGGTTACATAAATGTCGACCTTGTTTTTCAGATTTATGAATAAACGCGTGTTAAGTAGTTGATTTGAACATATTTTATTATCTGGATGTTATAACAAACGGATTGAGCACAAATTCTTAAAACTTAGAACGTCCTCTTCTATATGACAATTGATTACATATATGATAATGTTCAAGAAACGAAACACAAAGGTATCAAAGGTAAAAAATTTTTAGCTTTGATAAAGCAATTGTATAATAAATTATATATGTAGATATATAAGTACAATTGATTAATATATACATGTAGTACGTACACAGTAATCGCAATTAAGTAGTTATCAATCTAAGAATTATGTACTCTTGGTAATAAAAGATTTATTCTAAAAGATTCTTCAAACGAATTGATTATTAGCAGCCACAACAATCTTTATGCGAATTGTATTGGTCACACATTTTGTTTTTCTCCCTGTAACATTGATTTTATTAAGTAAGTACATAATTCTAGTTTTGGGGTAAAATATCCGAAGATATCCCCTAAGTATTCCTCACCTGGGGTGCCAGGGGCCCCCTGGAATAGAAAGGCATTTAGTTCACATAATTCATACAATTTCAGAAATAAAAAGAAAATAATATTGTACAATATTATATTATACATATACATTCAGGGGTCGCATAATTCAGAGTCCAAGTTTGTGCCCCTGACCTGTTTATCTTGAAGGACTGTCCTCTTCAAGTATATCATCTTATTACAATGCATACAAACAAATATATATATTTATTATGCATTATATCTTTTCAGTGATATCCTTCAGCATTTTGTAGAAATAATTTGCTTAGATTTTTTCACATGCATAGAATTCATAGAATAACTGTTTCTTAATATACATCATGAGACCTTGAATACTTTCTTCACAATTTTCAAATCTACATTTCATTCTTTTATGTATTTTCATAGCAATAAAAGATATCACATTGTTGTAGCTGTTTGTTGTATTGTTTTCTTGTAAATAAAAACCTAGAACAATTAATTTCCATGTAATCTTGAAATTGAAATATTTTCCAGCAGTGTTCCAAATATATTGCACATTTTTGCACTCAAAGAGTAAATGCTTTGAATTTTCTACAACATTACATAATTGGCAAAAACTGGATTGTTCCTTTTGCCATTTGCTCAGTGACAAATTACAGTGTGTCAAGTTATGTAAAAAATTTGTAATTGAATTCCACTACTGATTTGTTTAAAATATTTATAGATTGAATTTCTAAATTCCTTAAAACTACAGTTTAATTCTCTAGACCATTTGTTTTCACATATTGGCAAAACAAATTTCATGGACATGATATTATATAGTTCTTGACTATTTGATTCCTTGATTAATACAGTTGAGTTATTTCTTAAATGTACTTTTACGACATCCTTCATGTTAATATATATGGATTTTTGGCAAGCAAAATGTGTTTTAATTTTTCAGAATTTTTTCCCCCCAGAATTGTGTATTCACATAGCCAGTTGGCTTTCACTTTTAAGATTTAACTGAAATGTTCTAGTTCTTTTAATTTTCCGTTTTCATCAAAAAGGTCCTTTCCATGTAATATTTTACTTTGAATTCAATTTTTGAAACATAGTGTGTCATTTTTGTACCTAAAGAGTGCATTTAACCAAATTGGTTGAGACAAAATTTCATCGGTCGATATAAGTGTGATATTCTGTAAAGCTTTGCATTTCTTAAAATTTAAAATAGCTGATCAATTTCGCAATAGAATGTAGGAATAATAAATTTGTCAACAGTTTGTTCATTTCTTGTTTATTCTTTGTGCTTTGACTCAGGATATAGCTTTGGTTAATGTTATATTTTCTTAGAAGAGAATAAAACAAGTCATTTTGTAATGTATTTGAACTAAATAGACGTTTGATCCACATGACTTTTAAGGCTTGAAATTTGCTTTCAATACCTACAACTCCTATTCCCCCATCTTCTATTTGTCCAATAAGGGGTTTTCTTTTTTATTCTTTCTCTTTTATTCCAGAGGAAATTGAAGATAGCTTTGTTGATTTGTTTTATAGTATTTTCATTTGGATCCCCAAGAATACTTGCACTGTATAATAGTTTAGACAGTGCTAATGTATTTATTACTGTGCATTTTCCAAAAAGAGTTAGCTTTCTAAATTTCCATGTATTTAGTGTCTTGGCGAGGTTTTCAATCTTTTCGTCCCTGTTAAATTTATAGCATGATCGTGTCCTAAGTATATCCCTAAACACTTTACTTCTTTATTGGTCATTTCGATATTTTCTATATATTGATATCGATATTTTAATGGTCCAAGTAAAATTCCAATAGTTTTTTTTTTCTTCAATATTTAGTTTCATACCAGATTTAGTGCAGAAAGTACTTAATGACTCAATACACTTTTTTAAAGACTCTGCATCAGCTAATGATAATAATAAATTCTTTATTTAGACAGGATAGCACAATTAGTACAAATGACTAGTTTACATTGTGGTCCTGTATAAAACATATTCACAGACAGATGAATGAGAGAATAGAAAAATAGATAACATAATATTAATATAAAATATATACATAAATAAACATATACATATCTATATATCACTTATTTGAGTAATAATGCTGCAAATATGCTGATTTAAAAGATGTAATAGAACCACAGCTTCTGACAGACTCGGGCAACTGATTCCATAAAATTGTGGAGTATACCTTAAAAGACCATTTATAATATTCAGTTCGAACTTTTGGTAAATTAAAATGCCACGATCGCTACTTCTTGTTGTTCTGGAACTAACTTGGCTGACAAGACTGTAAACGTTCATATATTCTGGTGCCATGTTATTAAGAGCCTTAAAAGCAAGCACTAGTTAATAGGTAACGTTGCGTCATCCGCGTGTTGGCAAGATTTTTATTTCATTTTCCATGTGGGCTTTTTCAAATCCTATTATATCACCACGAGATTTTATTTTTAAAGATAGAATTTCAACAACAAATAAGAATAGAAGAGCTGATACTGGACACCCCTGTCGAATTCCTCTTTGCATTTCACAGGATTCCGAAATCCAACCATTTTTTTTTTTGGTCACACAACATGACCCTATTCAGATAAGGTTGTCATCGACGTCCCGTCCAGAAGTTTTCACTCACATTGAGACGTCACCAGCAGTAGGTGAAGTACCCCTAATTCATACATGTACCTATGCTAAGCGAGCAGGGCCGTAGCATGGAAGCTTCTTAAACACACTAAAGCCTGCCGCGACACAGGACCTCCGTTTTTAAGGTCATATCCGAAAGAACCGTGATTCCCACTTCTAAATGCCGAGCGTTTGGCGAAGGAGCAATCACTACAGGTCTATGTTCACTCTTATGCTTGACGCGGTCATGGCACGAACGAGAATCTCTACAAAAATATAGGGAGCATATTTCAATTTTCAGGTACATGTACATCCATGCGTAATTTATAATGTTCAAGTGAAGATAACAAACAGAGATCATTCCCATATATCCTATAAAAGATGAAATTAAAAGGGCAAACACCTGAGGTGGTTTAGATACCTAGGATGAGTAATGTAAAACTTATACGGTACCAATTTTGATGCACCAGATGCGCATTTCAACAAATAATGTCTCTTCAGTGATGCTCAACCGAAATGTTTGAAATCCGAAATAACTATGAAGTTTTAGAGCTAAATATAGCCAAAAACAGCGTGCCAAAAAAGTGGAGCCAAATTGGTCCAAGGATAAGAGCTATGCAGGAGGGAGATAATCCTTAATTTTGAAATGAATTTCTAAATTTTTATAACAGCAATTAAGGTATTCAATGTATAATGACCATATTTCATATCTAATAAATGGATGGTGGAATATTTGTAATCATGGTATCATTTTGAAGGGTTCATCAAATAAAAATAATCCACCATAGGAATTTTCTAAATTTTGTTTACTGTTTGATTTATTTCACCTAGAATATAACATTGAAGTATATGGGAAAAGCATGTTTTATTACAATATTTTAAAAACAAATTATATTTTCATATTAATCTCTTGGTAGAAAGTTACATACACTTTCTTTTGATGAAAATATGAAATAAAATTAATCATTGACAACACACATTTTTAGAAAATTAGATTTTTATTATTTTTACAAAGGGCAGACAACTCTTCCAAAAAGTCTTAAGTGCAAAATGGTCAGCTTCTAATCATTTACCAGTCATGTGAATTTCATCTGCTTCACTTGCATCATTATTTAACAATAAACTTTTATGTTGACCTAAATCCTTCAAAATTGTTCATTATCCTTTCATTATACATGGAATACCTTAAATATACATCCGTATTTTCCAGCTAGTAACGAAGTACTTAGCTACTGGGCTGTAGAGACCCTCGGGGACTAACAGTCCACCAGCAGAGGCCTCGACCCAGGGGTCATAATGTAAAACTTATACGGTACAAATTTTGATGCACCAGATGCGCATTTCGACAAACAATGTCTCTTCAGTGATGCTCAACCGAAATGTTTGAAATCCGAAATAACTATGAAGTAAGCATCCTCTATTGACCTGTTAATCCCGCCATGAGCCCTATATTGTGGTGAGGTAAACAGAATAATCCGTAGTCAAATTCAGTATGTAAAAACGACCTAATAATTCGTATGAAAAACGTCAGACAGCATTCGACCTAATTTGCAAGTTAGATCATTATAATAACTATAGAATTTGTGAAATGGTGACTTTGAATTTGCGAAATGCTGACTTTAAACGAGAAAGTGGAAACCTCTGTAACATTGAATTATTTGTCATTAGCCTGTCTCGATTGACAAATTGATCATACGTAGAACATGCTCTAGCGCAACGAACCCACACCATATGCAAGTAAGAATGGAATATTGGTACACAAATATGGAATATTGAAATAATGATAATATAAATAACAGTTTTAAATTACGAATTACCGCAATTGTTGTTTATATGCCCCTTAATACAAAACGCCCAGACATTATGCCCTAACCACATAGTTGCTTTTATGAATAAAGTATCACTTACTGATATCGTAATTGACAGTCTTTAAGTACAAAAATCCTTGCTTAACAATTAAATCAATATTAATCTATCATGTATTTTAAATTACCCGCCGTTAAGAGAGTGACCATTGGAGTTTAATTTGTGACGTCACACCGTCTATTCCGGTTTATTTCATCAGCAGCACTGTAAACATGACAAGTCACGAACAGTTAAGTTTGGAGTCGTATAGATTTGAGCCCGTTCTTTCGCAAGAAGAAATTGAGAAAAGAAGACGTTCAGTCGAGTCGAAGACCATGCAGACGGTACACGTTCTTCATACAAATGTCTCGAACCTCAACTTGTTATTACGCAAATGATGGATCCACAGTTTACGTAGTCTTTTCTTTTCAAATGACTTGGTTGAGTCGGGAATTTCGAAAAATAACTCCCTTTTTTTATATCTCTCCTTCGCATTAATGTAATTAACTGCTTGCCAGGAAGGCATCAACCTATTTATTCGTAAGATCTACCACATGCACAACTTTGATGATCTCGCAGGTGCTTTGGACTTTATGGGTATGCAAGACGTTGTTGACATGCATTAGAAATATTTTCAAGAAAAAAATAATTGAATCAACTCATGTAGCTTATTCGGATGGGGGGGGGGGGGGGCTGAACCCAAGCACCTGTGGATGATCTTAGAATCTCATCAAAACCGGAACAGACGGTGTGACGTCAAAATTATTGATTTTTGTGGTCTTGAATACAAAGAGTTACACATCATGGCAGCCTCTATAGATCACGGAAATTTCAATTTTTGACGTTTTCAAATTAGTACTGAAGCATATTTAGACCATATATCAACAAAATTGTATGATAAATCTTTATCATATGATTAATCTACGAAAGCCTATTAGTATCATACAAAAAATAAATTTACATTCCCCCATCTCGTAATTACGAGAAAAGATCTCGTTATTACGAGATAATTATCTCGTTATTACGAGATAATTATCTCGTTATTACGAGAAAAGATCTCGTTATTACGAGATAATTATCTCGTTATTACGAGAAAAGATCTCGTAATTACGAGATAATTATCTCATAATTACGAGATAATTATCTCGTAATTACGAGAAAAATGTGTAAATATTGGTCACATGATATCTGTCTTTATATGAGCTCTCCTCTCCTCATTCTGTCAGTGTGTTTTGGATGCTGTTTTAAATATAAGAAATCACTTTCCATTCAAAGCATGCCAAGTAGACCAATAGAATTTCTAGAAAGTTAACTTACCGAACGAAAGTTTATTCATGCATTTAAAGTACAAAGAAAGAAAACGACGATTTATTATTGTAGCCCTTGTATGTTTCTGTACTATCAATTAATTAAATCAATTAATTTTTTACAAGTTTTACGATGATATAAGCTAATAATAAAGTTAAACTATCATAATGCTTAATGTAACTGTGTATGAATTTGAAAGCTCAAGATTCTTGTTATTCCACTGTTAAGTACACACTATGATGGTACATCTTGTCGTTTGGAACATATCATCCTCGGCGACGATATGCACGTATCCTCTCGGTACATATTGTCCGTTGGTACATATACAATGTACATGTACTACATATTGTGCGCCGAGACCAGGCATACTTTTTTGCATCACGGTATATACTGTCGTCGGAGACAATAAACCATTGGAATATATTGTCGCGGGCCGCGATAGATGGGAAGGAGAGGGGGGGGGGGTGGTGGTGGTAAGATAACTAAAGGTATCTCTGTAGAGAATATTTAGTTGTGGTTAGATGCTGAATTGTTTAATGCGAATGAATATTTGGAATTCTTGTACGATTCCAATACCATTTTCAATGGAGGCCTTGATCGCTTTTTTGTTAATCTCATTAAATGATTACATGTTTGAATTGTTTCATTTTATATATTGATTTTCAATTTAAAATATCTTTAATATGAAAATATTATTATTTTAACAAACCACTATCTAGTGCTTTAAGTGTATGCATCTTTCTTAGTAACATGCATATACAGGACTAGTGCCATCTCTCTCTCTCTCTTTCTCTCCCCCCCCCCTCTCTCTCTCACGCGTACTCGATATCTTAAGTAACCAGTACGAAATTATTTTATCATTAAAGATATATGTTGGCATTGATCAATAAAAATGAAAAATATTGCATACATTTGAGTATATAATCTAGATTTGTAAAAATATAATAGATAAATAAAATTCCAAACTTAGTTCAAGAAGTCTCATTCCTACATGTAGATCAGTACCTGATGCTACATGTACATGTACATCTAATAATGGTGAGGGTTTGTGTCGGTACATATTGTAGAAGGAGTCATGTAACAACTCTATCTAAATATATACAGGTTTCACACCTCCAGTTTACAATCCTTTGAATTGGAGATCAAACCTCCGTAATAAATTCCATTATCTCGTAATTACGAGATCTTTTCTCGTAATAACGAGATGATTATCTCGTAATTACGAGATCTTTTCTCGTAATAACGAGATCTTTTCTCGTAATAACGAGATCTTTTCTCGTAATTACGAGA
Source organism: Ostrea edulis (assembly GCF_947568905.1). NCBI lineage: Eukaryota > Metazoa > Mollusca > Bivalvia > Ostreida > Ostreidae > Ostrea > Ostrea edulis. Next base: position 19,469,228 of record NC_079169.1, read on the forward strand.
TGATTATCTCGTAATTACGAGATCTTTTCTCGTAATAACGAGATCTTTTCTCGTAATTACGAGATAATTATCTCGTAATTACGAGATCTTTTCTCGTAATAACGAGATCTTTTCTCGTAATAACGAGATCTTTTCTCGTAATTACGAGATGATTATCTCGTAATAACGAGATCTTTTCTCGTAATTACGAGATAATGGAATGTGAATTAATTTTTTTACATGATACTAATAGGCTTTCGTATTAATCCTATCATTTATCATGTAAAAAAAATTTGGGTTGCCTTTCCTTTTAACTAAAAGGTTCATCAAGTCAACATAATGTCATAATAATGCCCTGTGTAGACTAAGTCTACAAGGGTTTGTATGTGGTAAACAAAGGTACCGAACTAGGTTTTGTTGTTTACAATGCATGGACTTTACACGTGTTTTATAGGTGACAATCAAGCAACAGTCGTATATAATTTGGTGGTGATCTCTACTTATGCAGAAGTAAGAAATGTCTGATTTCAGAATTTATGAGATTGGCCGCTGTTCATTATCTTTAATTTTCACTAAGTCAACGTCAGAAGACAAATACGTAATTCAATGTTAACGACGTAATGGGTTTAAAGAGAGGGTTACATACTTAACCACTCCATGATGTATGGAATTGATGTGGATTTTGTCCTGATCTGGAATACAGAAGATTTGTCAGATCAATGTGTGAACTTGCTTGAAAGTGTCCTAAATTAAAAAAGAAACTAGAAAGCAAGTCTGCCAGTCACAATAAAGCTACTACAGTTCCCTTGATGAAATAAATCACCCGCCTATTGTTACGATCGTCGTATTGGGATGTAAATGATTCATTCTTTCTCAAGGCATCCTGTACATTTAGACAGTTGATGACGTTTTAACAGTCCATTGTTCATCTAGCCACTATTACAAGACTATAAACACACTGATGAGATCATTTAAACTCTTGATTCAAACCATGAATTTCTTAATCGATCCCCAATATTTCACAAGACAACACCTTTCTTCTTAATCGATCCCCAATATTTCACAAGACAACACCTTTCTTCTTAATCGATCCCCAATATTTCACAAGACAACACCTTTCTTAATCGATCCCCAATATTTCACAAGACAACACCTTTCTTGGGACGTTTGTTTTAGTAGTTTGCAAAAACACATAAAAAAGGAAAACGATTCAATAATTCTGTCACGAAACGTCGATTCCAAAGTCCGACCACTAATGACGAGACGGGTCGACAGATACTCGTGTGATGTGAAAGTTTTTGCAAAAATCTTTATTAATCTTTGCATATGATAGAAATATATCTTTCACACGAATTTTATTCACTGGATAAAATTTAAGAAGTGGTAAACTATTGATAATGAAAACGTTTATATATTCCATAGGTAATCATAAACCTACTCTTTATGTATTTATAATGGAAAAAATATTGTCAAGGGCAATAACTCCTATGCTGGTATTTTGTTAACTGTATGTCTATTATACAATCATTTTCCTAATATCCACAGTTAATTCATACATGCTTATATAAGCATGTTGTCTAAACCGTTGATATTTAAAAAAAATTTAATCTATTTTTTAAAATAATTATTCTGTTTTACGAAAATGTGTAATTTTCTGATGTTGACCTATACTTCTGATTTTGTATGTATGACATCTTAAAAAAGGTGGCAACATATACATTTTCTTTGATTATTGATTAAATTAAGCTATATTGAGTGGGAACTTTTAACCATTAATATTGATTTGTCACCAAAAATTGAATTCAATGAAAATTGCTCTATATTATATATTTTAGCAATAAAACCATCATTTAATTATTTCTTATAAGTATAGGTACCGTAACTCATATTCATTCGACCCACCGACTGGAATAACAAATGTGCCTAAAACTGAAGCATGGTGTTGAAGAATTTCATCTTTTGAAAGGGCAGTTGGAGTATAAGTAATATTACCAAAAGTGGAGTCAATGACAAGTTCGTTTAAAGTACAGTTGTAATAATGAGCCTTACAAACAAAGACAATGTTGTTACTAGATTTGCCAGCTGGAACCAAAACATATTCCTCATGTAACCTTGTAGGAGTTATGAGATTGATCACTGTTCGTTATCTTCACCTTGCATCTAATTCTTTTATCACTTTTGGTTTAGTAAATACAGAAGGATAGATGGTACGTACTTTTATTTTAAAATGCCGAATGCGGTACTTTAATATTCCTCTGATGCTTTTAACCCATTCTGACAATGTATCAAGTCCTTGTTCATATTTAGCCCATCGTCTGGCATAATCTTCGACAGAATTCAGAATAGAGATGAAGTTCTGTCGCCAATTGAAAGACTGGGGTTTTCTGTATTTAAGACCTTTTAGAATAAGTGATTTGAGGTCCTCATTTTCAACTATATCAACATCACCAGTAATGACATGTCCAGCTTGACTATAGTTGAAAGAAGATGAAGAACAAGAACACTTTGATGGGTTACGTATAAGATGGTCTATATCTAGGCACTGTAAAGTTTGTTTATAATTAAAAAGCTTGGATGCAATAGTAGAAGTATAGTTGGCAACATCCATAATCATAGAGTTCAGTCTATATCAAGGTGTTGAAAAATCCAAGTATAGACTAGATGTGGCTTCTTCAAATAACGTATGTAAAACTCTCAATGGAAGAAAGTAAAGTTTCATGGTAAAATTTTCCCCAAAATCCTTACCTTCATGGACCCGATGGAGTGGTCCGGTAAATTGAAATGCTTGTAAAGAAGTTGTTTACCACCATTATGCGACAGATCTAGAAAAGATTAAAGCAGTTACTGAATGGCCAGTTCTGTCAAGTGTATCTGATGTCCGCTCTTTCCAAGGGTTGTCCAGCTACTATAGACGTTTCAGTAGAGATCTTGCTTCGGAAGCAAAGTCTTTGCACCGCTCGACAAAGAAAGGGCGTAAATTTCAAAGGACAAAAGAGGCACAAGATGCTTTTGAATTTTTTCGGAACAGATTGGTTTCTGCACAGATATTGGCACTGCCACATGTATCTTTACCAATCATACTTGACACAGACGCAATCAACTACTCTATAGGTGTCGTGCTTTCACAAGAAATAGATGGAAAGAGAACGTGATAGCTTATGCCAGTCGCACATTAACCAAAGCAGAGAAACGATATTGTGTGACGCAAAAAGAGTCATTGGCTGTCGTACACTTCATAAACACTCCCGCCATTATCTATACGGAAGACAATTACCTATTAAAACCGACCACGGATCACTTAGGTGGCTGCGCAAATTCAGGAACCCAGAGGGCAAGTTAGCTAGATGGTTTGAGGTTATTAGCACCTATGACATAAAGATAGAGCACCGTCCCGGTAGGAAGCATGGGGATGCGGGTGTCCTTAATAGAATTTCGTGCAGACAGTGTGGATTTGATCCTAACTGGGAAAAGGAAGAACAGTCTAACCCGGCAGTGAAAACTGTGTAGTCATCCACCAACTGGAATGAAGAGGAGTGTGGTAGAGAAAATAAAAGTCTATTAGAGACACAGGAGGATAACAGATATTCAGCTAGTGCGCCAGTGGGTTGAAAAAGGAAAGCGACCATTATTTTCCGATGTCTCACAGTATGGCTATGTGGTTATGTCACTATGAAATCAACTTGAGAGACTGAGCATTCGAGATGACTTCTTAGTACGACAATGGATTTTGCTTCCCTCAAATCGAGAAACATTTCAAGTTATCATACCAGATTAAAAAAGGAGAAATGTATTGAAGATGTGTCACGATGATAAGACATCTGGACATCTTGGTATAAGAAAGACGTTAGTCAGAATCAGACAGGGATATTGCTGGCCGGGATTAAAACAGATGTGCAGGATGTGCTATCTGTAAAAGGAGAAGAATCCTATCCCTAAACTACGGGCTCCAATGCAGATCATAGTATCTGGCGCGCCAATGGAGAGAATATTTTGTGTGAATTACCGGAAACCGACAGGGGAATCGTCATATTCTCGTCGTGTCGGATTATTTCACGAAATGGACGGAGGCGTTTGCTCTTCCTAATATGGGAGTGAAAACTATTGCCCGAACAATCATGGTTCAAGGTCGCCAGTATGAAAGCAAAGTGTTTTTGGAGATGTGTCGGTTGCTGGGAATAACAAACACAGGGACTAGTCCCTACCATCCAAAATCAGAGAGTATGGCTGAGCGCTTCAAACGCACATTAATATCAATGCTGAGTGTCTATGTCCAAGAGAATCAGAGAGTATGGTTGAGCGCTTCAAACACACATTAATATCAATGCTGAGCATCCAGGAGAATCAAAAGGATTGGGACTCACATCTTCCATACATCACCAAGGCTTATCGCTCCACAGTACATGGGAGCATTGGTCCCCCCCCCTCCCCACATGTTAATACTCGGAATAGAGGCAACCAAGTCTGCCAGAGGAAGTCGACAAAATTAGCCCCAGTCTTTGTTTTTCATTATCCCAACCGAGGACAGTAATTAATGGTATTCTTTTGTATCTAATTCATGGCAAAGGAGACTTAACAATGGTTTGCAGTATGCAGGTGACTAAGAATAAAAGATAAAGTATATCCATGATCGCAACGTTTAAAAACGCCTGTCTAACTTGACGTTGGGCTAGGCCATACGACAGGTCCCAACGCTAACACAAACCTTAATAAAGAACTAGATCGGCCAGACCAGTAGTTTAAAATTATACTAGACCTGGCCTCATTTCTATTCTCTCTCTCTCTCTCTCTCTCTCTCTCTCTCTCTCTCTCTCTCTCTCAGAGCTTCCTACACATAACATTATGAACTTTAAAAATATTGTCATCATAATGATGAGAACGCATGTATCTGCGGTAGAGTATGAAATATGAGATGATTTTCAAAATAAAACAGTTCCATCACATTAAATGATTGTGTTGTATTAATTCTGATTGTTTTACATATTTTCCCTTCGCTTATTCATCCAGGATTACACAAATTAGCATAACTCTGCTTTGGATTAAAACGTGCTTTTCTTTTTATTTCTTTGATGGTACCCTTAAATCTTTGTTTTGGCGTCCGCCCGAGAAACCAAAGTTGAATAGTGACATTTTTATATAGGCATATCAACATCGGAATCGGTAGAACTCAGTTGAGATGTAAAAAAAAAACAACAAAAAAACAACAACAAAAAAAACAAAAAAAAAACTCACACATAATATACCAGTATATTATCATTAAATTTCATTCTACATTCAATTGGAAATTAAGGACGCCGATATTAAATCTAAGCTGTTTTTTAACTAAAAAATATACTTCAAAACCTTTTTGTGCTTTTTAAACTCAAAATTATTCGTTGTACTGTATATACTCATACTGGGTGTTTCAAAAACATTTCCGACATGTCAGTATCATTAGATCCATGGTACATGTGAAAATAAAACATGTCAGAGCAAACAGTGTTCATGTGTATTTTTATCGATATACAGATTTCTATAGAATTTGATATATTATTGGCCGAGTGGTCATAACATCGCGCTCAAAATCACACGGCCTCTCACCTCTGATCGGCGCGGGTTCGAATCCCGCTCGCGCCGGTAAGTGAGAAAGTTTCCCAGTTTACTTTCGGAAGGTCGGTGGTCTCTTTCCAGATACAGTGTATCTGGGTTCTCTCTTCCACCAACAAGAGGCCCATGGGCCACATCGCTCACCTGAGTCACCTTGGTCCATATCAGAAGATTTTCCATATCTATTTGCATGTAAAACCGTAGTCCCTATTATGGCCCCAAACCTACCCCTGGAGGCCATGGTTTTTGCAAACTTGAATCTACACTATGTCAGAAAGCTTTCATGTAAATGTGAACTTCTTTGGCCCAATGGTTCTTGAGAAGAAGATTTTTAAAGATTTTTCCTATATATTTGTATGTAAAACTTTGATCCCCTATTGTGGCCCCATCCTACCCAGGGGGCCATGATTTTAACAAACCTGAATCTGCACTATATCAGAAAGCTTTCATATAAATTTCAGCTTTTCTGGCTTAGTGGTTCTGGGAAGAAGATTTTTCCTATATATTTGTATGTAAAACTTTGACCCCTGTTGTGGCCCCATCCGACCCCCGGGGGCCATGATCTTAACAATTTATAATCTGCACTATATCAGGAAGCTTTCATATAAATCTCAGCTTTTCTGGCTCAGTGGTTCTTGAGAAGAAGATTTTAAAAGATTTTTCCTATAAATTTGTATGTAAAACTTTGATGCCCCCCTTGAGGCCCCATCCAATCCCCGGGGTCCATGATTTTAACAAACTTGAATCTGCACTATATCAACAACAAACAAACAAAAAAAACCAAAAAAAAAACAAACAACTTTGACCCCCTATTGTGGCCCTATCCGATCCCCGGGGGCCATGATTTTAACAATTTAGAATCTGTACTATATCAGGAAGCTTTCATATAAATCTCAGCTTTTCTGGCTCAGTGGTTCTCGGGAAGAAGATTTTAAAAGATTTTTCCTATATATTTGTATGTAAAATTTTGAACCCCTATTGTGGCCCCATCCGACCCCCAGGGGCCATGATTTTAACAATTTAGAATCTGTACTATATCATAAAGCTTTCATATAAATCTCAGCTTTTCTGGCTCAGTGGTTCTTGGGAAGAAGATTTTTAAAGATTTTTCCTATATATTTGTATGTAAAACTTTGATCCCCTATTGTGGCCCCATCCTACCCCAGGGGGCAATGATTTTAACAATTTAGAATCTGCATTATATAAGGAAGCTTTCATATAAATCTCAGCTTTTCTGGCTCAGTGGTTCTTGAGAAGAAGATTTTTAAAGATTTTCCCTATATATTTGTATGTAAAACTTTGATCCCCTATTGTGGCCCCATCCAACCCCCGGGGGCCATGATTTGAACAAACTTGAATCTGCACTATGTCAGGAAGTTTTCATGTAAAAATCAGCTTTTCTGACTCAGTGGTTCTTGAGAAGAAGATTTTTAAAGATTGTTCCTATATATTTGTATGTAAAACGTTGATCCCCTATTGTGGCCCCATCCAACCCCCGGGGCCCATGATTTGAACAAACTTGAATCTGCATTATGCAGAAAGCTTTCATGTAAATCTCAGCTTTTCTGGCTTAGTGGTTCTTGAGAAGAAGATTTTTAAAGTTTTCCCCATTATATTTGTGTGTAAAACTTTGATCCACCCCTTGGGGCCCCATCTTATCCCCGGGGTCCAGGATTTGAACAAACTTGAATCTGCACTATGTCAGAAAGTTTTCATGTAAAAATCAGCTTTTCTGGCTTAGTGGTTCTTGAGAAGAAGATTTTTAAAGATTTTTCCTATATATTTGTATGTAAAACTTTGATCCCCTATTGTGGCCCCATCCAACCCCAGGGGCACATGATTTGAACAAACTTGAATCTGCATTATGTCAGGAAGCTTTCATGTAAATCTCAGCTTTTCTGGCTTAGTGGTTCTTGAGAAGAAGATTTTTAAAGTTTTTCCCTATATATTTGTATGTAAAACTTTGATCCCCCCTTGTGGCCCCATCCTACCACCGGGGGCCATGATTTGAACAAACTTGAATTTGCAATATGTCAGGAAGCTTTCAGGTAAATTTCAGCTCTTCTGGCCCAGTGGTTCTTGAGAAGAAGATTTTTAAATGACCCCACCCTATTTTTGTGATTATCTCCCCTTTGAAAGGGACATGGCCCTTCATTTGAACAAACTTGAAAGCCCTTCACCCAAGGATGCTTTTGGCCAAGTTAGGTTGAAATTGGCCCAGTGGTTCTGGAGAAGAAGTCGAAAATGTGAAAAGTTTACAGACAGACGGACAGACAGACGGACAGACAGACAGACAGACGGACGCCGGACAAAATGTGATCAGAATAGCTCACTTGAACCTTCGGTTCAGGTGAGCTAATAAAAACTGGGCGCCACCATATTATTGAAAAAATGTTGAGTGTGACGGAAAACATCAATCAATCTCAATATAACTGTATCCATACGCATCACAGTTTGATCATTTACAGGTATAAATCATTTTTTTTAAAAATGTGCTCCAATTGTCTAAAATTTTTATTTACATGTACCATCAGTCCTACTCTGCTCACATTTTTGTAGTTTTTGTTGCGTTTTCCGCGGCGGGGGGGATGTTGTACCCCCGCGCAACTGTGGGTTTCTCAAGTCTGTACATTGGACAAAAGGATAAGTCAGGAATGATTATAAAAAGTGTATTACTAAAGGTTGAATTTGATGGATCATCAGAACTTCCCCCAATAACTAATCTGATAAATATAATTATGGGTACCCGATAAAGCAGTGTTGTTTGACACCAACGCCAAGAAAAACATAAGGTTGGAATTGAATGGTCATATGCATTTATTACTAAATAAACTATTATGTAAAACAGATACATGTAAGTATCCAACAATATATACCAAAAAACTTAAAAGAAAAAGTATCATGGAATCTAAAAGTTAGAATATTATGCAAAAGTTACATAAGTCATAAATTAAAAAAAACAAAACAAACAAACAAAAAAAAAAAAACATACCGTGTCAATGTGACCAAGTTATTTTTCTGGCTCCCAACAACTATGGGATAAAATTTAACCCTTCAAAATAGATCATTCTAGTATTAAGAATATAAATTTATTAAATTCATAATATACCAAACAAACATCAACTCCCAACAGTGATTCCCAATAATATTTACCCATCTATTCACCTGTTTCCCAGACATGCTAGCGATAGACGAACCTGTCCATTTCTGTTCTAGCAGACAGCTGATCAACGTATTGACGTCGGATTCGATTGTTGACGTCACGTGCAATATGTAAACACCCGCCATTTTCAGTTAAAGCATAATCTAGTAACACTGAAAGTGGACACGTGCTATATGGCGCAGTTATGGCCGTTTGTCGTTGCTTGGAGAATGGAGATCGCCGATAGCTTTTAATATATTATACGGTGTGACCGTTGAGACGAGCGAAGCCCATTAACATTTTACAACACGACTTTTATCCGTCTCTTCATTTAATGCGGGAAATATAACGCGCTTGGTGTAAACAGTTACAAATTGTGACGTCATATTAGCTGCAATGTTTTCTTCTTCTCTCAAACCAAGCAAAAACAAAACGTTTGAAGCTATGACAAAGCTTGTCTGGAATTTAAAAACGTTAGTTGTACTTTCTAAACAATCTAATTATTTTAATTACGGGATTGTCAATGAAGGATACCGCAGTGACGGCGACATTTTTCCGGAGGCATTATGGGTAGTCCCCATCATTTTTCAGCTGATGAAGAGTAAACCACGTGACTCAATTGCGTAATCATTGGAGCGAGCTTCGCTCGCTATTACAGGTTTCGTGATAGGATTGCTAAGTACGGATATGCCGATAACATCAATTAAAACAAATGATACAGAAAAAATCATCGACGAGGAATTTCGGGACGACATGTTCCACAACCTTACCTTAGTACAGCACTCGGTAAATAATATGATTACGGTGTGACCGTTGGGGCGAGCGCAGCATATCTGAATACATTTTCAAAAAATTTATATTGAAAACAAGGAAAACTGATCTGGTTCACTGTCAATACGTAAGATTACTGCCTTGCTCTTCTCGCCAATGTAGGAACCAGTTTAGCGGGAAATGCAACGAGCTTGTTGTGACGTAGCCTGGTAGTTGTGACGTGACTGTTTACATTTCTTTAGACAATATTTTAAAAAGAAAAAGAAAGGGGGAAGAATATGATTGTCATCCTTTCCTTTCAAATAAGAAAGGTTTGTAATACTTCAAAGATTTTTTTTCATTATTATTTTACGAATCGAACCATCCGCCATTTTGTACGAGGGACTTCTGGGATTGGCGTAAAAAAAATTCTTGTTAGAGGTTGAGATTTATCTCGGATTATTTCCCGCGCTCTAGTCATTAGAGCTCGCAGTACGAGCCATCGCTCCGCGCTGGCTCGCTATAAACCATATCGTATTAAAATACAATTCGTATATAAAACTACAATACATTTCATTCCATTTATATTCTATACCCAATTGGGATCGCCTCATATTTTTCTATATGTATTCTTTTATGGAATGGTGGCCATTATATTGGCACTAGGGTACCGTTTTCGTAACATTTTCTAGGGAACTCTGTCTAATTTCCCTCCTTGTTGCTAACTTCAGGCCATCCAAGTTCTTTAGGGGTCGTGAATAAATACCTACAAAAATAGACTAAAGGGTTGAGATCTAGGGAAAGGGGCCGCCATTCCATATGAAAGCGCAGGGATATTAACTTTTCCCCGAATCTATCCGACAACCATTCCAACACTAGTTTTGCAGTATGTGGAGTGGTACCATCTTTTTGAAACCATATATCATTACTTTCCATCCCTTTTCTGTTTAATTCTGGCACAAATCTTCTTAGTGATGATAATTAACGTCCAGATGTAACTTATGCTGTTTCACCATCCTCCTTATAGAACAAAATGGTCAATAATTCCAGTGCTGCTTAGCGCTGCTCAAGCTGTTTCTTTCTGGCTATGTAGGTCTGTGGTCTTTCTTCATTAAAATTTGGTTTTGATTTCCCCCACTATGCCTACTTTATTTATTTTTTTGTCCATAAAGAGTAAGTTGTGCCTCATTGGAGAACCAGATGGCATCGGTTAAATCTGTGCTTAACATTAACTCTGTAAACCAATGATGTACTAAGTCTTACGCTTGCATTTAAATACCCCCTTGATTGATGTGTGCAGTGTTTCTTGGACAATTTGATTTACTTCATCAAGGTTCTCATCTGAATCTCCTATCCTTGGCCTTCCTGGTATTTCCCTTTTTCTATCGTCAATAGTTCCATACTGTTCAATATGTGAAATAGCAGCTTCCTGGATAAAGATTGAACATAAGGATATTATTTCTTTTTGAGAAGTCTATTCACTAGTGTTGGTGGATTTCTCACGACGTCATTACAAATAGTTTTCTTGGTCATCTTATGATGTCTTCAAAACATCATTAAAATATATGTGACGTCATGGTTTTTTGTGCACATATTACAGCAAATTCTGACAGGTTGCACTTTGCAAACTTCTTATTTTGTGATTATCTTGCACCCTGTATGTAAGCGCCGAGCATAGGCTTAAATTGTGCAGCTCTTCGTCGGCAATGGGGACGTCTCCATGAGTGAAAGATTCTCGAGCAGGACGTTAAACAATATACAACCAACCAATCTGATCAAGATATAGGGTTCACAGAGGGTGTAACCGTTCGACAGGGGATGCTTACTCCTCCTAGGCACCTGATCCCACCTCTGGTGTGTCCAAGGGCCTCTTGTTTGCCCAACTATCTATTTTGTATTGCTTGTGGGAGTTATGAGATTGATCACTGTTCGTTATCTTCACCTTTCAATTCCTTATTTCATTATTTTGTGAACCAGCTTTACTTGTTGATAGTACAATGATGCAATATATCGTATATCATGGACCCATGGTATATCCAGGGTCCATGATTGCCCTATTCGTAATTTTGTGTTCCTTATAGGAGTTATGAGATTGATCACTGTTCGTTTTATTCATGTTTTCATTGCAGACAAGTTCAATGAGCATTGTACGTATTACTTATACTGGTTAGGGTCTACATGATTGTTAGGCAATATATTAGTATTGTGTTTTTTGGTGTCATGTATTCTGAATTTAGCAAGTGTATTGTGTGTTATGGTTTTGTTTGTGTGAAGTCGTTTCTTTGTAAATCCACTTATTTCTCGTTTGTGTTTCCTTTTCACATGCCAAGGTTCAGTTTGAATACGAGTGAATTCTCTTATCTCGAGCCAAACTGTTGACACTCGGATATTGTCATTTCTTGAATAAAGGTTACAAAGAAAATATAAATACGCAACTGTAAACACAAGTGTTCAAGCAACTTTACAAGAACAGATAAATTAAGATTTATCAAACTGGCTAGAACTATATAGTCAAATTTCCAACCCTCTGCAAGGTGTCAGCATTATGTGTTATACCTTAAAAATTGTCTCACGAAAATAAGTCAGATGGATCTATGCTGTACCTTGTAATTGAAAGTTACATCATAACAAGAAATAGAACGATTTTTTATAGATTTTTTAAGGAATAATAATAATTTTACAGATTTCTAATGAACTTTAGCATAGATCAGTAACGTGATCCTATTACCAATAAATGTTGATTAGTTGTATATTGTTTAACGTCCCGCTCGAGAATGATTTCGTCACCATTGCCTGTGAAGGGCTGCATAAATATATTGATCAATATAGTTCGACTATTGTAACGACTGGGAATATTCTGACAGAAATGAAAGTAAAATGTAAATGTTTAAAAATATATATTTTTCGAAAATACATGAGGGTATGAACAGCAACGCCTCACCCCGGCTTACTTTTCATAAAACGCTACAGGTAATTAGGGAAATGATTCTATGATAGAGGAAATACCAGCATAGGAGCTGTTGCTCTAGACAGCATTTCTAAAAGTATAAATAATTAGTTATCTATGGAAAATAGAAACTTTTCCACTATTGATAGTTAGCTATTTTTAAAAACGTTTATCCTGTGAATAAAATTCCTCTAGAATACACTATTTCTCTATCATGCGCAAAATTTAAAGATTTCTGCAATAACCTATGAGATCACATGAGGATCGATCTACCTTAAATGAACCCCTATTCTATAGACCCTTCCTTAGATGTATCAAAGTGTGTCCTTTAATGACGTCCAGGGACAACCACATGGTCCATGTATTCATTCTGTAGCGCGCTTTGATGCAGGAGCTGGTGTACGCAATTTGTTCGATCAGACGTCATCAATATGTATATATCATGGAAATATTTCAGAAATGTTCGTTTTGTAACAATTGGCAGATCTGTTGAATATACAAAAAACACTAAAACAATTAGTGTTAAATAAACTATACAAACTCTCTCCGTACACGAGTCGATTGTTTATTGATGAATCACACGAGCGTTTCGCTGAAATAAATATAAATCTCCTTAATCAAAGTGCAAAGCAATCACATTTATATTAGCTATATTCTTAAATGTTCGGGTTTTTCTTCTTCTTTTATTTCATTGATTGAATTAGGCCATTACATTGCGTTCCCATGATGGCAATGATTTCAACAGGCAAACACAAGTACGGCGTTTGATTGGGTAAATTTGATTCTGCGGACTGTCAAATGTGGTCTGCATGACGGGCGGAATCGAAAACTCAAGGTTACGAACCCACATCAACATGAACTACGTTAAAAAAGCAGTTAATGAATGTTTTTGAAGTCATCATTGAAATTATCAAGTACACAAAGCAATCTCCAAACGATTGTTCCATTAAACCTCCCCTTGGATTGCATCCTTTGTTTAACAAATGGTACCTATTAATGTGGATGGACATCCCATTTGCTTTCAAATCAACTGACCTAGTACATTACTGTGATCATAACAAAAACAAAACTTTGTTCACATCACGATGTAACGCATCGCTTCATACAAGAACAGTTTGGGATGAAGAATTCAAACTTTTGCTATAACGAACACATTCGATATGCCATCTCATGGAAATGTGTTGTGTGGATTTTGGACAGATTTCAATGCTTCCACCGACCCACAGCAAGTTGCTTTGAAACTGAATGAACTGCAGATATTTTGATATACATGACAGGTATACATGTATGTTTTTATTCCAATTTACCAATCCTTTCCATTTTAATTAAGCACATCATAGATCTCGGTCATGTTATAAACAACCGTGGATTTTCGAAATTTCTGCAATTCTAACTCGGACACTTATTTTTCCTGACATCCGTTCATCTGCCGGGTGTAGGTGTGAGAAACTGCACTACGTCACCCCGTAATATATACAATATGAACACAAAAACATTGTGGTGAGTGATTGCATACACCAAGAGAGTTCATTAGCACTAAAGAATGCGATGTCAACGGGAAGGTTGAGCGGAAAACCTAATCAAACACGTTTTCTTAATTAAATTTATTTCAATCAAGACGATACAGAAAAACGATCCCGTGTTTGCTTTTTCAAGCAGCATTTATCACCTTTACTGCGATCAAAGAATTTCATTACCGACCCAGATCAGTCAAAGCGGATTAATCAGGGTCACCAGAGCGATCGTTATCCCCAGTACCGATAAATCATAAATCGCTTACGTAATCTGATCAACTCTGCATCAGGCTGCTGCAGAGGGGGAAACACCGCTTGATGATAACCGGTCTGATTGTGTGTATTTCATGTATACAGAAACCCCGCTTTATGTTCCTTACAACTCGGACGTTGCTGAGTAAAGAGGACATTGCTCGCAAAAGTATTCACCAATATCGTTTATCTGTAATAGAGAAAATTACGTGGGATTGGTCACATTATATCTATCCCGATACCTTTGTCACGCCTGCTCTGTATCCCACATCTGGTCATCACATTGCACGATCCGGGTAACCTGACACAGAGCAGGACTGGCGGTCCTCTTCACTTGAGAGACCACATATTCCTTATCTGTGTTCCAAAGAGTACATGGCTTCAGAAGTTTACGCTATTTAATGATTCAAAATAGCATCGTAAATATCTTGTTTTAATGTCCTGTTATGCGTAAATATTTACATTCCATGGAGAAATCTTCAAGGTTTCATTGAAGGTATTGGACTATAATATGTAACGAGATTGCCTCGTTGTTCTGATCCCTTAACATGCATTGTGCTTCGTCACCGCGAACAAATTGTACCATCACAAAATCGTATGGAGGATATAGATGGAGTATCACAAACAATCGGATAGTTTCACATGTTTCCGTTCCATTTACGGACTTATTCTGTTTAGGTTTGGTCGATGTCGAGTAGGTTTCTGCTTTATTGAATAGCTTTATGTGTTTCACATTAGCGTGTAAATGTGATTACAGATAGTGTATTGAATCTGCTGAGTTCACTTAATGTGACACGTCGGTAGGAGCGGGTACTATACAATTCCATTATGTGTACAAGTGAAATGCTTATAAACGTGTCCAGCAATGCACGTGTTTCGTATACAGTATAACTTGTTTTAACTGGCTCCTGAGTAGTCCAGTGCTCTATTGATTCCGGCCGCTAAAGTTGGTCCCTAACATATCTTTAACAATTACTTTATAAATACTATCGTTCCGATAACAGCGTGACACTTTGCTTGATCGAGCGTGCAAATTTCAAGACGAGACTTCTCATATATTTCAATGAAACAGGTATTATTTTTTGTTCCTAGTGAACAATCACATCGAAAGAAACTTAAGATACATTTTAGCATACTTGATTCTGATAAAATCCGGCCGAATCGAACTAAGCCAGGGTATACCCGGCGACGCGCTAAGAATCAAGTGACCCGGCTACAGTAAAGTCATGAAAATGTTGACCTTCTGTTGTATAAACATTATTCCGCATAGAAATGACCTACATATTTACAAATCATGTTTATTTCACCAGTGTAAAAATTAAAAACATTTTGTCTTACAATAAGCCACTCTCGATACTACTGTCTCCAAGGACGCCAGCTTGAAGCCGCCTTTGCCTATCAAAATTTCCCAGCTCAATAGGCAGAATGCGTGCGCAATTCCGGCTCACAATCAATTGTGTCACCGGTCATCGCCGATTAACCCGGGTACGCCGGATCGTTAGAATCAAGTATGCTAATTGTGTACTGTATAGTGTGGTCATATTGAACCTATACAGCCAAACAGTGACCAATGTATCGTCGTATGAAACTTAAGCCTGCTCACTCGAGTAAATTGACACGCTGTTTTTGGAATGATAGTAATAGGTGTGGTGATAATCGATTTGCTTTCAAGGTCCTAACCGCTATTGATTAGCTTAAACTATCCTGTTTAAACCGGTCACTCATAGATCCACCATCCAACTTGTTCCGGTCGATCGCATTCATTTTACACAAGGTTCCAAGTACTCGTAAGTAACTACTCAACAATTACCCACCTAGCTGCCAATGCGACGAATTTGTCACCGTCGTCTGCACGTGGTTTACGCAAATTACAAACTCCTCTGGGGAAACTAGCTAAATAAAGGTGAGTATTCATTAATATCAATACACAATAGGCCTCTGACGAGTCAGACAGTGAAGATATACCGTTAGTTCAACCAGACAGTGAAGATACACCGTTAGCTCAACCCTTCGTGGTCCCGTGGGGATCCGGGTTACAAATAGGTCCTTAGTACCCCTTGCTTGTCGTAAGAGGCGCCTAAATGGGACGGCCCTTCGAATGAGACCGCAAAAACCGAGGTCCCATGTCACAGCAAGTGTGGTACGACAAAGACCCCTCTCTGCTCAAAGCCGTAAGCGCCGAGCATAGGCATAAATTTTGCAGCCCTTCACTAGTAATGGTGACGTCTCCATAAAAGTGAAATATTCTCGAGAGGTACGTTAAACAATATACAATCAATCGATCAACCCGTCATGTCTGGTCGATTCATCGGCATTACAGAAATGTCTGTCTCTCAGTTTGAGACAGTTGAAAGCGATGTTCCTGTTGTAGATATCTACGATGAAAATTGGGAAAGACTACCACAAACATGCCGAACAATGACGGCGGTGTGCACTGTAGACGAAATCGAACATTTATTTAAAAGAGGAAAGGTTTAACAATTTAGCAATTGAGAATACGAAAGCTAAGTAATCCTAATACAAGATTTGAAATCCTACAGTTGGAAACAAAATAATTTTAATAAAAAACGAAATTAGATTAAACAACACTGGACGCTTATTTCAAGAAATTAATCAATCTGGTATTGTGCATTTAATTGAATAAATAGCTGTTTAAATTGGAATGCATATTGTACTAGTATAACAATATTTCGTATTTTTCTCGTATTGAATGACTTTGCAATCCAATCATTACTTCCATATCTTGATGACATTACATGCATTGACAGTGAATCAAAGGGGAATAAATCTGATACTTGTAAGCATTCTACACTCCGGACTCTTGAATAATCCGGCCAATTTCTTTGGAGACTCCCCAGAGCCGGTATAGACAGCTTCTACTGTAAAGTTAAAGCAATGCTATGTCTTTCAAAATATTTTACCGAATATACAGGATCCCTATTTTGCATAAAAATCCATATCTTTTTAAAGGTTTAATGTAAAAGGTCAAGGTTTTGTTTTACGGAATTCTGAAAATCGTTTGAATGACACTCGTAGGAAAGGTAGAACTAGCTTGGATTTCTCGTAAAAATCTGATACTTAATTTTAGTTGGTGCAGTCAAAATTTGAATGAAAGATCAGACTTGAGTCCATGTTTCAAGTGAAGTTTTTATTTATGAGAAAACCAGGCCTGGAACATGTATCTTTTTCATTTTTAAAGGTCAAAGGGCAATACAATTAAGGTACACCTTTGGAAATATGGCGAGGTTCCGGTGGAATCTTTGTGCATTACTTTGTTTGCCTTTCTTTGGTCAATGTTCACTTTGAATATACTTCAATATAATTCATAAAAAGATAAAAAGTGCCTTCACTTGTTCATACTACGTGGGGATTCTTCGTATGACTCACAAACCCATCTCTCTCTCTCTCTCTCTCTCTCTCTCTCTCTCTCTCTCTCTCTCTCTCTCTCTCTCTCTCTCTCTCTCTCTCTCTCTCTCTCTCTCCAAAATCACGTTTTATGTTCCGATGTGAAATTCATCTGCTTTTTGTCAATGGAATTTTCCAGTAGAGTTCACCCTTACTGGTTCCTATTTCTGTTGTGTATATATATGTACATGTAATTGTTAAATAGATCAGTATTTCCTTTTCATTGTCTATTGCGTTGGACATGGGTAACTACACTTAGTCTTGAAATATTACAAATAATGTGAAAGTATTGGTGCCTTTTTGTATAAATCAATTAGTTTCCTACTGACCTGATGACAGAAAATAATCAATGAAGAATATAAACTTTTGTATGACGTGTCTACTCGGTAAAAAATATTTCACACCCCTTCTACTGGGTGAACGACCATTCGACCAGTCTGTATAAAATATGGAAATTTTCATCTTTAAGATTCTTGAAGAGAATTTGATTTCTATGTGCCAGAGATCGGAACGTCGTTTCGGAAATTGAGGCAGGGTTCAGCTGTTTATCAATACAGTGCTGACGTTCGGTAGTACATCCCAAACTTCAACAGTTAAACCGTTTATAAACCCCGTCCGTGTTTGATTCCATCGATTCGGGTAATTCTTCGCGTGAAATCATTCATTACTATTGGTCAAACTGACAGGCCAGCAATTCCTACTCCGCGCGTGCAAATGTGCCTTATTACGACCCGATTTCAGATATATCCGCAAAAGCCGTTAATCCTTCTAACACTGTTTTTCTTTTATTTTGAGGTTAGCCTGCATAGGATTATATTTTTTCTTTCAATATCAACACCGTTCGATAAAGATGACGAAGCACACAGGAATATTGGTAATTACTTGAAAGGATTACGAAGGAAGGGGTTTTGATATCGTGAAACACGCAGTTTGTGTTCAATTTGCTGAAGAAATTGACGAAGTTATTAATTAGAAGTTATTAGAAATGAGCAAACGATGGATTTCAATGGGCAGAGGGAAAGCAAAGGAAGGGAGCAGTTTGAAGGTAATTATTTTTTTCTTTGCAATACCAAATTGTAAATTTGAAATAACTAAAATGTTTTTAAAATTGGAAAAGAATATTTACATTTCTGAATATTTCTTGGTGCTATAGTGATATCATTTTATGTACCTTTAGATACATTTGTGAACATAAATTTTTACATTTTCTGAAATGTCTTTTGTTTTTCATTTTTTTTATTCATTCATTAATTTTTCTGCTTATTCTTGATACAAAAAAGGGGAAGTATTTCGTAAAGAGATAAGAACAAATTGTATGACATTGATACAATCAGGTAAACTCTGATAACATCAAGGTAAAAAACAAATTGATGGAGTTAACTTCCACGCGTTCAAATCGTTGTGTTCAAAGTTATAAAAGTTATAAAGAGTTCTCTTTCCAAACATTACATGGCTGATTTAAACTTAGATTAATATAAATGGTTTTGTTAATGTATTTCTGAAATTTGGCGAGTACCTTATGACGAAAATTCCCGTGAGGCCCTATGGAACGACGATTCGTGACAGATGTCGGCGCGTTAATTCCCGGACGACAGTTGTTTATACCGGTAATCGAATCATCAATTACATTACATGGCCCATTTCCTGTGGCTCACCTCGGCTGATGTACTGGTCAATTCTGGTCCAATTGTGACCCCAACCAATGGAAAGCTAACTATTGAGGAAATGATTTCTTGTTTTTTAGCGAGATTAACCAAATCGTTGTGCCCTCGTAAAGCCGACAAAACTACCTTTAAAAAGCTGATAACAAATATTTATGAATACGATAACATATTTTGAAAACCATCTTAAATAGATTATTTCCCTGACGTTTCATAAAAAAGTAATATACACATTGTAACTAAAGCATGTGCCGCAGTTTTCCATGCACAAAAACCCCCCATGTAAACAGAGGAAATGTCGGACATCCCAGGTTTGGATTAGAGATAAATGTATTCCTTTCACCGTCTAGAAAACAGGACAGGTGCGCTAAAAAACTACTCACGTATAACGTTTTCGTCAGACATGCACAAAAATAGATTTTGATATACAGTGTAAATATATACCACAGAGAAATACAAAATTATGTTTTTGAAACATAAATGTTACTAAATAAATTGTGGCTTGTTCATTCTATAGACTGGGTAAGTTGTGACCATGCTGACGATCGTTGCAGACTTCTTGGTACATTTCATTTCTCGATTATGTGCTACTCTCTGTTTTTCAGTAAAATGGAAAAGTGCATCGAAAACATTTTATTGCAAAAAAAGAGAACACATAGCTAATATGTCTACTCTAGAACACGAGTTCTAACACCATTTTTGTGGAGTTAGAATGTTTTCCTAATTAGTACGTAACAATTACTAAAATGTCAAATTAATGCCCCTCTGACAAAAAGCCTGTGATACAAAATATATTGACCGCCAAACGAAGCCACTTTATATTGACCGCCGAAGAAGCCTCTTGTGGTCTCAGGATGAGCAGCCGCTAGAGGGGATATCACAATAGAATTATAAGTCTCCAGACCTCGATGATTAAACTTGAATGCCGTTTCCAATCGGATTACAACAGAGTCTTATAAGTCACTGACAGGTCACAGTTTCTGCGCTTCGAGGCGAGGAGGGGGCTGAAGGAAAGCTTCCGGCCATGGCGCCATTAACGCCACCTCTCGAGACAAAGGAGAGTCTGCGACATAAATATGCACATAGGACAGGAAGCATACTGTTTAGAAATACACAGGAGTACATAAAACATAGAGAACGCTTCGGCTACTTTTGATTGGTTAAGTGTTGTTGTATAAGTGGGTATTTATGTTGATCATATTGGCTGAAAAATATAAATAAGATGCAATATATGAAGCATTTCAGTATTATCTGTGAATGAAATGTTTACGTTAACCTTTATGAAGGTATTGATTTTGTTGCTTCGCAAAACATCTTTTCGAACACGCCAATAAGTTTAAACAGGAACCATCACACGACCCAATTTCTTTTGTACAGAAACTGGCCGCAGGGTCGCTGACGTTTGTCAAGGCCTATTCCAGTGGGCAGGCCAGTTCCGCCATCGATGGTTTGGAGGACGAGCTCGAGGCGGAAATACAACGGGAAAAACAGACAATAGCTACATCCGGATTCGGAAGGTAAATATCACGTGACAAATACGTGGTGGCGAATAGAGTATTAGGTATTAATGATATGATTCAGAGAATAACTGCGATTCCAGAATTTGAATGATATGACATCATCCGTAGCCCTGGAAACCATCCGTTTGTCCTCCACCGTTCTATATATCACTCGTTTATTATATAATAAATTTTCAGGTTTGATCAGATATATTGTGCATATTAAATTCAAATAATATCCCTATCAGAAAATTTTCTGACGTAAAATACAAACCTTCAGAGTTCACTTGGAACATTTCGGACCAGAAGCCCATGGACTACAAAGCTCACATGAGTTATCTTGTTCGTAATTCATCAATAAGGTTTGGACGTAACCGGAACAATGTTCAGTGAAGGGTCTGAGGTTTCCCTACCCTCTGTATAAGTGTGCATAACTGGTCTTGAATCCCTCTCTTAGTGACACTCTGACTTAAGATGTTAGAGGATGTCTGTATGTTCAGATGTAGAAATGAATTTTATCCATCATATTCTGTGTATCTTCTACTTGATGGGTCAACATCTGAACAATGCAAACAGAGACTGTGACATAATTTGGTCTTTTCTGGCTTATTAGCTTAAAGTGAGCGACATCTCACATGAGCCCCTGACTTGGGTGTAATGAGACTAGTGTACAATAACCATGATAACTACAAGAGGTAAACATTAAACCGAAAATTGCTGTCATCAACGGTTGGTAATTCATGCTTTAAAATCTTAAGTACATTAAATGATTTTGTTCATCCGTATAAACTGTATAAATATGTTTTGGATTGCCGTAAACTTGACAAATCAATACTTAAACAGATTCATGAACAGCCCCACTCTTCAGACCCACCGATTAGAATCTAAGCAGCGGATTTTATACCGCACAATTTAAGCAACAGTAGCAGCCAAATCCCGCTAGTAGGTCTCGAGGGGCTGTCATCCCCTAGAAAATTACCAAAGTCTCGCGGGGCTGTCATCCCCTAGAAAATTACCCAACTTCATAAAGCATTTAAAGAAACAAAAAAGGACAGTCGATTTAATCTGGAACTCAATGTGTGAGTAATTTTTATGTTATTCTCGATTTGTATCGAGCTGAAGAATTCACCACATGCAGATTTACACTTTCCAAGATTAAACAAAACTCAAGAACACATTGCAAAAGATACAAACAAATTGTGAGGAGTTTGTAGGCTGGGATGCTTGTTATAGGCTTCACCCGCCGCTATTTTGGTGAACCCCGACATGCTTTATTGCTATTTCAGTTTCTTTGTGAGATCATTGTTTTAAAAAATAAATTTCAAATTACTCTGTTTTTAAAAAGCTCTCTTACAACTACTAAATACATAGGTTTTCTGCAGGATCTCGTTTCAGTTATCCAATATAAAATTAATAGTCTTTCTAAAGTGAAGATTATTAGAACACGATGATGCAATCCGCGAAAGCGTGATTTGAGTAGATTAACATTAAATAGGATAATGGTATTCTGTCAGAATAATGACTGGTATTTTGTGGTAATTACCGGCGTTTTTAATAACAAGCAATGCATCCTCCTATCAGGGAATCTACAACACTCCTATGCGTAACTCTTAACAACAGCGCCTTATCTCCAGTTACACACGATCTCAACACCGGATCAGATGCTTCGCCAATAAAAACATTATCACCTCCCTGATTACCTTCTGGAATTTGTTTATTTATTAAATTTGATTCTTATTTCGCTCTCCTTCTCTTGATTATCTATGTCAATCACTCGAGACATGGGGCCCGTGAACTCTTGTAATAATGCATCCATAAATTCTCATATGCGAACAAATGAAACCCCCATTCCTTATTCATAACACATCAGTAATATTGATCATTATTGTGGATAAGATGCCTTTAATTAACAGACAAATTCCGTATTGTACGCAAAACCACGTTGTTAGAATACTGAATATAAATTGGGGTGTCTGCAAGGCCATCTATTCTCGGGTCCTTGATGAGACGTAAACGACCCAATTGTTGATTATTTGTGTATAACGTTAATGGGTTGTAGGGTTTCAGTATTACTAAATATATCAAGCTTCACAGCTTCGTAAAAACAATGACGTCACTATCTAAAGAATAACAGTATATTATCAAATATATAGATCCTTTGAATTATCCTTTAAGAGTGCAAAGTCAGAGAAATTCTGTTCAATGCATACTAAAGTAAATCAAATAAATATGTATTACTCCTGGGGGATGAAAACAATAATTCATCAAAGATCAAGTGCCTGGAACCCTGATTTTCTGAACACAAACGGCGTCAATCAGATATCATATATTTACCATACGGTGGATATTAATTACAACCTACCTTTTTTGTTCCTAACTTTGGACAGACATTTTCAGAATTCCTTTCTATACACATGCACTGGTTCTTGTAACATTTTATATTAAACGTTTGATTTATTAAGCGTATGTACATGTACAAGTTGACATTATAGAAATGTTTAGTTTGTATAGTCGCAGGTTTGTGAAAGTCAGCTTAAGCTCATGTCGCCACAAGTTGCTACTGTGTTGTCTGACCTGTGTGTTGTCTGACCTGGGTTCTATATATGTTGTTTCTTTTAGGAATAACTCAATGATGGTATATTATTATTCTCTTATAGAATGATTGAATGAGAAATTATACAGCGCGATTGGTACTCCTCCTAGGCACCTGATCCCACCCCTGGTGTGTCCAGGGGTCCGTATTTGCCCAACTATCTATTTTGTATTGCTTATAGGAGTTATGAGATTGATCACTGTTCATTATCTTCACCTTGCATCTTATAAATTCTCCGATTAGGTATTGTAATTTTACTGGGTTTTCTTTCTATATACATGTATTTGTATGAAATGTTTGGGACATTGCCCCTAAACTGGTCGCGGCTACTCAGTATTTACATGTATATAACTGGTCGCGGTTACTCAGTATTTACATGTATATAACTGGTCGCGGTTACTCAGTATTTACATGTATATAACTGGTCGCGGTTACTCAGTATTTACATGTATATAACTGGTCGCGGTTACTCAGTATTTACATGTATATAACTAGTCGCGGCTACTCAGTATTTACATGTATATAACTAGTCGCGGTTACTCAGTATTTACATGTATATAACTAGTCGCGGCTACTCAGTATTTACATGTATATAACTAGTCGCGGTTACTCAGTATTTACATGTATATAACTGGTCGCGGTTACTCAGTATTTACATGTATATAACTGGTCGCGCTTACTCAGTATTTACATGTATATAACTGGTCGCGGTTACTCAGTATTTACATGTATATAACTAGTCGCGGTTACTCAGTATTTACATGTATATAACTGGTCGCGGTTACTCAGTATTTACATGTATATAACTGGTCGCGGTTACTCAGTATTTACATGTATATAACTGGTCGCGGTTACTCAGTATTTACATGTATATAACTGGTCGCGGTTACTCAGTATTTACATGTATATAACTGGTCGCGGTTACTCAGTATTTACATGTATATAACTGGTCGCGGTTACTCAGTATTTACATGTATATAACTAGTCGCGGTTACTCAGTATTTACATGTATATAACTGGTCGCGGTTACTCAGTATTTACATGTATATAACTAGTCGCGGTTACTCAGTATTTACATGTATATAACTGGTCGCGGTTACTCAGTATTTACATGTATATAACTGGTCGCGGTTACTCAGTATTTACATGTATATAACTGGTCGCGGTTACTCAGTATTTACATGTATATAACTGGTCGCGGTTACTCAGTATTTACATGTATATAACTGGTCGCGGTTACTCAGTATTTACATGTATATAACTGGTCGCGGTTACTCAGTATTTACATGTATATAACTGGTCGCGGTTACTCAGTATTTACATGTATATAACTGGTCGCGGTTACTCAGTATTTACATGTATATAACTAGTCGCGGTTACTCAGTATTTACATGTATATAACTGGTCGCGGTTACTCAGTATTTACATGTATATATCTATTTTGTATATAACGTTCGTGCTCGTGCTATGACAGCGCAAAACCTAAAATGTAGCTACTTAAAAATGCTCCTCCGTCAAACGCTCGGCATTCAGAAGTAGGAGTCGTGAGTCTTTTGGACGATATCCCCGTGTCGCGACAGACGTCGTCATGCTACGGTCCTCGCCGTCCTGCATAGGTCTATATTTGTGGCACTTCATCTGCAGCCGGTGACGTTTGGAGGTTTTTTTTTTAGAAGGGACATACAACAAAGCAAAAACAAATCATTGTAGTGGGAGGTCCGTATTAATACGACACCAAATCTCTCGGATTTTTGTTTTTAATGAGGGAATATTACGGAAGTTTAAGGAATGTGTTTATGATTTTCAATGTTTTAGTGAGTTCATTAGAGTACTCAATGTCCTTGTTTAAGTGAGTTCGATAGAGTAGTCAATGTCCTTGTTTAAGTGAGTTCGATATATTACTTCCTGATTTTCTTTGTTGGTTTTCTTTGTTGTAGTGAGTTTGATAGAATACTTCCCGGTTTTTTTGTTTGTTTTAATGAGTTCGATAGAATACTTTCTGATTTTTTGTTTGTTTTAATGAGTTCGATAGAATACTTTCTGATTTTTTGTTTGTTTGTTTTAATGAGTTCGATAGAATACTTTCTGATTTGTTTGTTTGTTTGTTTTAATGAGTTCGATAGAATATTTTTTGATTTTTTGTTTGTTTGTTTTAATGAGTTCGATAGAATACGTTCTGATTTTTTGTTTGTTTTAATGAGTTCGATAGAATACTTTCTGATTTTTTGTTTGTTTGTTTAAACGAGTTCGATAGAATACTAGTACTTCCTGATTTTCCTGTCTGAGGAAGTATGATCAAATACATCCTTATTATCCCCAATTTCGTGAATACAATGAAATACTTCTTGATCGATGGATTCAGGGGGAGTGGGGGACGTGCTCATTAAAAAAAGTTATATTCAATAGAACATTACTAAGTAGATGTCTGAAACTCTCCATTCCTGAAAAATAATGGAACGTTATCACAATAGAATGACGTTCCAGCTGGATTTTAATCCTTAGTCCTATTCATTCCTTAGTCATTCCAGTAAAATTGTAATAGTTCATTGTACATCCCCAGTCCTATACTAAATCTCAATCCGGTAAACTTGTAATGGTTCATTGTACATTCCCCATCCTATACTAAATCTCCTTTCGCTGACGTGTTTACTCTTCTTCAGCAATGTTTACACTTGGCCAATCGGCATCAAATAAACACACTTCTGAAATGCACTTCTACCATATCGTAAAAAGCGCTGCTTTAGTTGCCTTGTGCTTTGCAATTACACGGATTCAAAATAAGGACATTTTTATATTATTGACAATTCCATGTACTCCCAAGGACACAGCACAGTCTCCCGATCCAGAATAATAAATGCTAGATGAGTTCTGTATGAAAGTTGGGGAGGATGGAGGACAGGGATATCAACTAGTCTAGAATAACTAATTGCATTTATTATAAAGTTTGAAATTTTATCAAATGCATCTTCACCAGTAAATAAGATTCTCGCAGGTCTTATGTTCCGGTTATGTTGAGGGTGAACGTAGAACCGCATGAAAGGTGAAAAATTCCCCATGGGATGATTTATGTTAAGTAAATATTCTACCTAATTGTTTTACTACTTTTCAATATAATATGCTAACGGTTTCTGTAAAATAACATTTGCTGTTTGATATGATGCCATGAACCCGTTTAAAAGAGTAGATACTTTATTTTTATCAGATAATGAACAGTTCAATTTCACAACGTAACAATTATGAAAGCGTTGCAGTGGTTTAAATAAAACTTGGCATAACTGCCTGTAGAGAATCAACGTTTGATGCTGTTGTTGGGACACATATAAATGAATTCTTATTCATTGGATTGCCCTAGCTTATTTTCATATTTCAATGAAAGCTGAAGATAAGATCAATCTCATAACTCTGATAAGCAATACAAAATAGATAGTTGGGCAAACACGGACCCTGGACACACCAGAGGTGGGATCAGGTGCCTAGGAGGAGTAAGCATCCCCTGTCGACCGGTCACACCCGCCGTGAGCCCTATATCCTGATCAGGTAAACGGAGTTATCCGTAGTCAAAATCAGTGTGCCACGAACGACCTAACAAACACCAATATCAATATTACGTAAAGGTTTGACACTACACAAATTCACTGGGTTTATTTTTTTTTTTTTTTTTGTATTTTGCTTTTTTTTTTTTTTTTTTGGTTTATCGTTGCAGAAAGTAAACACAGTCATACAGCATTTAACACATAGCCGATACATTTAAATTCAAAATAAATACATGCAATTTGTAATTGCAAAATTTGATTTATAAACATATTTTTAATTGGTAAATATAGATAAGAAGTTTGAAATTTACAAACTGTTGAGACCAATGTAGATTTGTTACACATTAGACAGTGCATTGTGCTATCAACACCCCCATCAATGCGAACACATCATAAGAAACCACTATCCCAGGAGCGATCTGATCTTTCATTGATATGGCTGAGGATCGTTCTTCAGAATTATCAAGTGATTTGTTCTTCCTCCCCTTCGTCTTTTGTCCCAAATCTTTCTTGATCACGATTTTAATCGGAAATTGTGAATATGAACTTTCCTGTTCGTGTGTAGTAATTATGAATCTATATCTATATCTCGCTTCTACGATCGACTTCCAATCCAGGCGATATTGTCTTTTCTCGTCAAATTAGGCTGGCTTCTGTCAACTAGCCCTCCAATTAAAGGGGAAAAGAATGATCGGTTTCATTCGATAAGAATACAAATTAATCTCAGGCTGCTTAATTAAAGTTGCACGTACGACATCAAATGGCAAAATTCATATAAAACAGAATAGCATTCCATTACCACCAGTATTCTTTAGTTAAAGGTTGAGTTCGTTCAAAATGAGGAAGAAATAACATTTAGATTAAGATTCATAAAATTAATTAGATTTTTCTCTTTCTGGACCAGAAGGTTAATTATGAATTTATTGAAATCTTATTCCTATAGTTACACGTATTGCTGTTCACAGCAGCTTTAATTCGATGTGATTTGTTTGTTGTGAAAATCTTTGATGTACAGCTTTAAGATATAACGAAGTTTTGGCTTTCATTGATACATTGCTAGGTCAAACCCTTTTTTCTGCATTTCGTGCAGAACTTCCATTATACCTGCTGACCGCCTCATTTCCACCTCAAGGTACAGATAGTATATTGAGGTAAAGACTAACGCCCCAGACCACAAAACTCTCCCAGAAAAGCATTATATGTGTCAAAACAGGCTAAAACTCTTCTTTATCTTGATGGTTCGTGAGGTGTAAATACACGTAAACTCACCACGTGGTCAATAAGATTCTAAACACAGCGGATAAACATACGGCGAATCTTAATTGATTAGATGCATGTACATTCTCACTGTGTAAACAACTAAAAGCATGGTACTTAAAATGTCGAAAATCGTCAATGTTGAAGGAGGAATGGTTTCGTATTTCTCCCGAGAATCTCTGTTCTGTTTAATATACTCTTAAGGTATTATACATTGATGTTAGATGATAGAAGAAATATAAAAAGTACCTGTGCGTGTACCCTCAGAACGTGTTAACATACAGCAATAAATAAGGTCTAAAACTTGACATCTCTTTGTTTTTGGTATGTCGTAAACAGTTCAATAACATGTAACAAGCATGGCCCAGCGAAACAAATCAAGACCGAAACTGAAGATACAGAAGACGTTTCAACACCTCTAGACTTAGACTTTAGTGTCATCACTTTATAAATGGAGGGATGCTGAATTCTGAAATAAGCAATGGTGGCTACACATGATTTGTGATTTATCCGTTAATTCAAGCTAACGAGGACAGGACACGGAAATGTATTCTGTTGATGAGTTAAAAGCGAGTCTTAATGAGTATTAATTGATTTTTTTGTCTAGACTATTGAATAGATAGAATGTTCGTAAACATGGAAGATGTGTCCAGAAAACACAAAAATGCATTAAATTGTCTTTAATAGTACAGTCGTTTATGGAGTCCCTCATATACAAATCGAGCTTGAAGACTTTCAAATCACAATGCATTAATCTTTCTTTAACTCAACATTTTGCTCTAGAAAATCAACAAAAACATGTAACATAGAATGACTGAAGATGTTGATAATTTGGCTAGACAATAGTTACATTCTACTATTTAACAAGCATTCTGGAAGTATCGTACCCAACCGGTCACAAGTCAATTCGTATGCGTAATATTCTTTATACGGTCCCAAGTTAATTCGTTTGCGTAATATTCTTTATACGGTCCCAAGTCAATTCGTTTGCGTAATATTCTTCGTACGGTCCCAAGTCAGTTCGTTTGCGATATATTCGTCGTACGGTCCCAAGTTAATTCGTTTGCGATATATTCGTCGTACGGTCCCAAGTAACTTCGTTTGCGTAATATTCTGCGTGAATATTCTTCGTGAATATTCTTGAAGCCAACATTTTATGCACACTGTGAATAGATTTGATAATAAAAATGATTAGGAAAATTGAATTTAATAGATATACACATTGTCAGGACCACATTCGGTCTTGAAATTTCAGTTGTAATGCTTTTTGCATTTTCTTTAATTTTTATATTCAAAGCATGTCAACGATCATCTACAAACGAAATATTATAATTAATAGATGTGGTAAATCAGAGAAACTTGATTTTTTTTCATAATTAAAACAAAAAAGTAAACTAAGTTGTGACAGATGGATTGTAAAGTACATGTAGTAGTTCACTTCGACTCCGTCAGCAGCGGATTAATAAGCGGAACCTTGACAAATATCAATAAAGCATTGTAATGAATACACGCATTGCTTTATTGTTTAGCTGATAACTGATTATACCACACTCCTATATAATAAATATGCTAACATTGACTCCGCTGACCAACATATTGGGTGATTGTAGAATTACTGGCGAACGATTCCCGTTCCCACCGGCCCTAACAGCTTAATAAATCCCATTCCATTCCATTATCTCGTCCTTAAGTCGCAATGAGACAGTCCCAAATTGAAGTGCGCTGAATATGAGAGATTTTATTGAATATGACAAGGCATCGGTCGTTAAGCCTGTTAAAAACGACCAAAAACAAAGTAAATTGTATTTCCAGCGTTACCCTAGCTCTGGCCTATTTGTCAGATGGCGTTCAGCGATCGATACACAAAATCCATCCTGTTCTTGTCCTTTAATATGTTATGAGTTTGTAAAGAACTAAGTTGTTGTGACGTCTTGAACAGAAACCATCTCATAGGGGTGGAAAAACCGTGAAATGTTTTTTAAAATAGTTTTTTAATGTCCCATCGAGAATGTTTTCACTCATATTGAGACGTCACCAGCTATAGGTGACGGTGTTAGACCTCTGCTTAGAACTCAGGACCGTGCCAACGTCTGCTGCGACATGGGACCACCGTGTTTAATGTCATATCCAAAAGACCCATGTTTCTCACTTCTAAATGCCGAGCGTTCGGACAAGGAGCAACATTAACCTATATTTAACGGCTATGACACAAGTGGGGAACGAACACACGACCTTCCTGTTACGAAACGAACGCTCTATACCACTGAGCTACCGCTGGGTGGGGATGAAGAACGGGCGGGGGTGAAGTGTGAAATATGTCAAGGAAATCCATTAGCTCCCTTTATAGTTCAGTGTGGTGTAAATTACCGTGTGTTGGTTCTTTAGTTGGTTGTATAGTGTTTAACGTCCCGCTCGAGAACCTTCTCTAATATGAAGACGTCACCATTGCCGGTGAAGGGTTGCAAACTTTATGCCTCTGCTCGGCGCTTACGACCCTTCAGCATGTAGGAATCTTTTTTATGCCACACCTGCTGTGACACGTGGCCTCGGTTTTCGCGGTATCATATGAAGGATTGTCCCATTTAGTCGTCTATTACGACAAGCAAGGGGTACTGAGGACCTATTCTAACCCGGATCCCCACGGGATGTACAGATTATGAAGGCAGTTTGATATGGTTTTGTTTGTATTAAAATGAAGAAAAAACCCCCACAAAACTCCAGATCCACCCATTCCAAGTAGGAAACACGCCCCACAGCATGATTATCCCTTTCTGGGACCGAATGTTATGTTTTCTGTTGATTTTGCTCTCCTATGTTGAATAGTCCAATTCGCTGGTCTGGTTTATACCCTATAGTTTTCTCTGATGTGTCGAACTATTAAAACGACTTGTGAAGTACAAAATAACAAGATACCATCAGAGGAAATTAACAGGTCATATGTACAAATGAATAGGGCACTACCATCAGAGGAAATTAACAGGTCATGTGTAGAAATGAAAGGGCACTACCATCAGTGGAAACTATCAGGCCATGTGTAGAAATGAAAGGGCACTACCATAAGAGGAAATGAACAGGTCATGGGTAAAAATGAAAGGGAACTACCATCAAAGGAAATTAACAGGCCATGGGTAGAAATAAAAAGACGTTACAGGGGGGAGGGGGATGCAACGAGTTACTGGGAATACAGCAGGTCAACAAAGAAAGAAATCGAACAAGTCACCGGGGAAATAACGGAACCGACGGAAACTGTAAGGACGGTGAAACGAAACACCTCCTTTGTAAAATATCGCTTGTAATGGAGGATTGAAACTATGTGTTGTTTTAAAACATTTCACTACAAATTTAAGACATTTAGATACATGTTCGTCACTATGTTCGTCTGTTTTACCTGTACATGTCACTATGTTTGCCTGTTTTACCTGTACATGTCACTATGTTCGTCTGTTTCACATGTACACGTCACTCTGTTCGTCTGTTTTACCTGTACACGTCACAATGTTTGTCTGTTTCACCTGTACACGTCACTATGTTTGTCAGTTTCACCTGTATATGTCACTATGTTCGTCTGTTTTACCTGTACGTGTCACTATGTTTGTCTTTTTACCTGTACATGTCAATATGTTCGTCTGTTTTACCTGTATATGTCACAATGCTCGTCTGTTTCACCTGTATGTTTTACCTGTACATGTCACTATGTTCGTCACCTGTACATGTCACTATGTTCGGCACCTGTACACGTCACTATGTTCGTCACGTGTACACGTCACTATGTTCGTCACCTGTACACGTCACTATGTTCGTCACCTGTACACGTCACTATGTTCGTCACCTGTACACGTCACTATGTTCGTCTGTGTTACCTGTACACGTCACTATGTTTGCTTGTTTCACCTGCCACTCCGTTTATCTGTTTCATCTGTTGCTCTGTATATTGTTCGTCTGTTTCAACTTTTGCCTTGTCCCGGTTCAACTGTGGAGTTTTAGATATGTAAAGTGCAGCATGACTAATTTGCATTCTATCGGCGAGTAAACTGAGATCTAAGTTAGCATTTGCATGTATTAATTATATAAATGCATGGAATAATTACTGCATCGATACCACATCAAACATCGGGTTTGTGGATTGCATATTAACCAAAGTAAAATTCGTTTTATTTGAACAATATTCATTATTTTTCAGCCATATGATAAAAAACCTTTATTGCCTGTTTGAACTATATTGACATTCTATAAACTTGTAAAATATGTATTCATTTCATGTCGTGTTTGATCAAATTGATCGTTGTTGACATAGCATAGCAGTAATTGATATTTATTTTCTTTCACTCTTTTTCATTTTTAAGCCTGTAGATAGTACTAATGTACTGCATAACTGCATGATGGAAGTCATATGGATATATATGTATATATATATAATTATTGGAGTACAATATTTGGTGTTCGAGTAGTGCAGTGGTAGCGACTCTAACCTCTACGACTCGGGTTCAGTCCTCATTATCAGCGGTGATTGCATGTGAGAGGCCATGGTGGTCACCCACTCGGATACAAGGTTTTCTGTGGGCAGTCTGAAATCCTTCCACACTAATGACCCCCTCAAGCAAACAGCTGTGTTAAATCAGATAAAGGATACCTGGGGAAATATGATCTCAAACTTTTATGAGATATCCTAGCCTTTACCATCTAAACCGTATAAAGATGTATTTTTATCTAATACTAACAAAAGTACAAAGAACCTTTTTTATCAAGTGTAGTTTCTTTCACACAGCAAAAGGCGGTCAGTGTATCGTATGATTTTCATTTTCGTTAGGCGCTGATGACAGAAATATTTAACAGATGGCGCAATTAAAGGTTTAATTCTCTATTACAGATGGCGCTACAAAGGCAGTAAGGTACTCCGCAGTAAATACGTCTTGCTGCTGATTGTTCTGTTAAACATTGTGGACTGTGCTCTCGTTCTTGGTGAACTCGTCCTTGACCTCCATCATGTAAAAAGTAGGCCAATCTGTAAAATTCAATCATATCAAATTTGAAAGGTTTGAATTCAAAAGCGATAGATTCTCATGTTTAAATTCTACCACATGTCATGTATGTATTTTCCGTTTTTAGATATCATAACTGACACTGAAGCCATGTCTTTAACATTCCAACAAAACCTTTCCCAAAGATACCCGGAGAAATTTCGAGTGCAGGACACAAGGCAGGGTTTGCTAACGGCGTATGATACTGTTCTAAAAGCAAACTTAGTTTGGCCTTCTAACATCAACAAAACTACAAAAAAAGACGGAACTATTTCTTTTCCAACGGTGGTGAAAATACAGGAACTCAATTCATCCAAAAGTGATAATGACAAGAAACAATCTCTAGAACACGGAGACTTGGATACAAGAAGGAGGGTCAGAAGGGCGGTGACAGATGATGGATCCACCTCTGAGTCGACTGGCGAGGAGTCTGGCTCGGTTGCCATGGGAAACGGAATGCACTCCGACAGCGTAGAAGAAAAGGTAGCCAGCGTCTTTCACGGGCTCAGTCTCTTCATCGTGGTGGTCCTTCTCATCGAGGTAACAATTATAATGTTCGAATAGCATAGCTCCATAGGGTGAATCAATGAGAAAGAAAACATGGTGTCCTCTATTGCAAAACACTGCGTAAAATGTTGGAGACGCTGTCACAAAACTATCGCAAAATAGACGGGATAAGTTGCCCATGGAACCTTTTCACAAGATACCTCATGGCTAAAATAAGAATGTTTCTTCATTCCATACTATCACCTATAAGAATATTAAACATGCATACTCATTCTTTGTTCATTCAAAAAACTTCATTGTAACAAATTACTGAGGGTTAGATGCTTCTGTTAGATGTAAATGAATAACATTGCTCAAACTTGATTTACAGATGCACACAATCATAATTATTTGATAAATCAGCCTAATGTCACTATAGACATGTGTCTATAACAGAGTATATTATTGTAATGTCATGAAAGAGGGGTGGAGGATGCAGGTGTTGCAGAAATCAGTTTACATTAATCAGGTTGCTACTCAGTTATCTAAGACACTGGGAAATCTTAAGTATCAAATTAATTGCAATCAAGTCTATGTGTTAAAAGGAACCGGTTATTAAAATTTTCTGATAATTGCGATATTTTTGTTAACAGAATATTTGCAGACTTGAAAATACCTGTATGCGTCCTTTCCTGGTAATGCACTGCGAGGTTTATATGTGAATCGAATGCTCTAAACAGGGAAGTAAAATAAAAGTACCCAATCAGCATTATATTTCTACCAGATTCTTTTATATCCATCGTTAGTATAACTATAGTGTTGTAATGATGTGAACAAATGTTTCTCTTTTTGAAGAAAAAACGTTAATTTTTCTTTCATTTGGCTAACAAGTCTACATTATATAGTGTGGTAATGATGTGAACAAATGTTTCTCTTTTTTAAAAAACGTTAATTTTTCTTTCATTTGACAAACAAGTCTACATTATTTGCAAACAAATATGAAATAACTTCCGGTGCTATATACGCACCATTTCGCTGTAGTTCTCGTACTTTTAAGTGATCATATATATATATATATATATATATATATATATATATATATATATATGTGTGTGTGTGAAGACATGAACTGTAACGAAGACGTGTAAAATTTGATTTAACGTGTCTAGTGAAAATGCGCTGAAATTTTATTACGGCATAATAATTCTTTTTCTTTTAAAAGGGTAAAATTATGAATTGTTGAAATTCCAAAACTTTATAGATTGATAATACTAACAATCTTAATAATTAGTATAGCAGATGTTGAAAATAGCTACGAATTGTGCGTTGCTATTACAGAATGTTTACATTTGGAGAAATTGTAAAGGCTTTGGATATCCGAACACTCAGCACAAGCCGATAATGTATCGCAAAGAAATCTCTTCGTCCTAACATTTCTTTCATTTTTTACTCTGCATTCATCTTCTTTTGTAGAGTGTATTCTAAAGATCATGTCTATCATTTTCATTCAAGTTTATCAATACATTCCAGACTTCGCTGAAGGTCGTCTGCTTTGGCAAGCACTTCTTCAACCAGAAGCTTGAGGTGAGAATTTCTTTAGTTTTATCGTGTCTGATTTACCTCTAACATCCAATATGGCGGTGATGTTTTGACACAATGGATGGTAACTACGCAACGAAACACTTGTATGAAGTCTTTAACATGCTGAAATATTCTTAAACAAATGTGGGGAAACCTTTGCAATCAAGGCTATATCTAATGATATAAGCAATTGTTATACTGAAATTCAGCTTTGTGCCTAAAACTAATGTATCGCTCCAGCATTTCTAAATTATAAATTAGACACTTATGATTATAACAACGATAATTAGATGTCTCTGATTCTAACACCTATATAGCAACACCCGACTTTAATGAGGATGATTAGTCCTCTGATTTTACAGAGGATCATAAGACGCCTCGGATTTTAATTAGACTGCTTTTGTATAAATAATTAGACACCTCGACTTTTGATGATGATCATTAGACTATTATCATTTTGATAAGTATAATAATTAGCCCCTTCCCGAAATAAAAAAAACCCCCAAACCCATATTGTAATGCATTTTAAATCACTTAACCATATAAATATAACAATAATTATTATAGTAGCAAAAGGACTAGGGAAAAAGTTATCCAACTTATGCAGTCCGTCTCCCTATGTTAACTACAATTACACATGTAGTATTGACACCCAAGGTATGAACATTCATACATCACATGTGAGAGAGAGAGAGAGAGAGAGAGAGAGAGAATACAAAATGTAACAGATACACGGATAAAGACGAGATGTAAACGTATTTACAGATCGATCTGTCAAGAACAGGAACCAACTACAGCCATTGTTGTAAACGTTAGCGTGCCATAAAATTAAACCTGTAGCACACCGACAACATTTACATATGTATGACGAAAATATAAAAACAGCCTTGTGTACATGCAATAGAACCGTGCATGAGTTTAGCGTCTCTTCATTGAAATTTATTAATGATGGTGTATTTCAAAATATTTCCCTCCATAGAAAGCACCTGCCGAAATACTCAATCTTACACAGTATGAAGAAGTTGGTATCTCGTATAGTTTATATTAGTAGACAAGTTTCATGGATTTTGTAAGTTGAAAGCGTTTCATTTTGTTGTAATCAAATTAATCGACCCTGAAAAATAGATTATGAGAGGTAATGTACAAGACAGTTTCAGGTGTAACAAAAAGTTCATTGATTTGATTGTACTACTTCGTGGCATAAATTGAGAGAGATATTCAAATAAGTATTTGAAAATATTCGCAGGTCAGCCTATCCCACTATTAAATATATCATGATTTATTACATTTTCTCCCGGGGAAATTTTTATTTCGGTTTGGGACGTCTCCATAGTTTTAGTGATGCTCCATGATGACGGAGCAAAATCATTATATATGTTTTATATATTTACATATCCAATGTTCTTGCCTGTGATAGTTTAACACATTGTAATGGTTGTCTTTTCCTCATGAATGCGGTTGTGAAGAACGCCCTTGTGAATGTTGATAAATATAGTACGTCTATTTTAACGTCAGGGAATTCCAATAAAAATGAAACTAGAATGAAAATTTAAAAAAATATTTCTTGAAAATACACGAGGGCATGAACTGCAACGATTCAAATCAACACACTTTTCATGGTTCAGGAAGTATGCCAGCGTGAAGCGTTAACATTCATACCCTCGTGTATTTTTTTAAAAGTTAAATTTACTTCCTAAATTTCAAAATATATGCTTTTCAAAATGAAAACTCTACTTTATTTTTTCATTCAGGTATTCGATGCCTGTATCGTGCTAGCTTCGTTCACCGTTGACTTCATATTCGTGAATGGGATGGCTGCGGACGACATCCAAGACTTTGTGTTCATCCTGGCATTTATGTTACCATGGGGAGTGATTCGTGTTGTCAATAGTAAGTGTTACGTACGCTTTCAAAATTGATGACACCATATTTTGATTCAATGATAGATGCTGTGAATACACATTTTGTATTCACCATGCTCAGTAGTCAGTATATAGGTAAATTCTTTTTATGCGCTTTTGGATTGAAATGCGCATGTCATAACGGAGGTATACGAGTATGTATATCCAAGATGGTTTTAAATATAAGGTGATGCAGAGGAACAGCATTCAACTTTCAAATCAAATGGGTACTACTTCTTTAGGAACAAGTATTGTGTAAAGTGAAATTTAACACATGGTTCTCATATCTCAAAGACGACGATGACGTCACAGGTCAGATGTCCAGTCACTGATGACGGATTTATCTGATAATTACAAAGAACACAGCAGATTGTACATCATAAATAACGTGACGTAAGACGGAGGGATTAGAACGGATTTCACGTGATCTTAATCAACAAAAGTTATGTCATTGCCGTGTGCAGAAAGATAATGCTGATAACGACGGAATTCCGCATCAAAGATAACAGATTTTTTGAATTTAAATACTTCACACAATGCTTCATGATATAATTGATTCTAAGTTTCTTTTGATGTCAAAATAATGATAACTATTACACTCACATGTATGCTGAAATGTATTTTCTTAAATTTCATTTTACTCAATGCATTCTTACTATTTACGCATATCGAGCTAGGTACTGTGATCGATTTCAATAAGGCTTTAAAGATCAAGATATAGTAATCGATTTCAGTATGGCTTTAGAGATAAAGAAATAGTGATCGATTTCAGTAAGGCTTTAGAGATCAAGATATAGTGATTGATTTCTGAGAGATTTTATTAGAGATCAGTGTGATAGATTTCAGAGAAGCTGTATTAGAGATAAAGAAATAGTGATCTTTTTCAGAGAGGCCTTAGGTCTCCATGACGCCGTAATTCATTTCTGAAAATGGACGTACAGGGAAGTGATGTCTGCTTTTGAATTTATTAATTTTGTTCAGATCTGCCTCTACTTCAATGAACTTATAGTTATATTCATACAACTTTGAATTGTTGTAAAGGAAAAAATTAACCTGTATTTCGCAACACACACACCCACTTTAAAGGTTATAAAGGTAAAACTTATAGTGTATTTCTCAAAATACGCATTACAATAGTGGATGACTTAAATATAATTTGATAAAAAACAAAGAATTTTAGACCAATGAATGGTACTTTTATAAGAATGATATATAATGCCAGATACTGAGATAGGTAAAAAATATCTGATCGTGATGAAAAAGTGACGATAACGAACAATGATTTCCATAGATAACAGAAAGAATATAAAATAGTAGGGCAACGGACCCCTGGAAACCAGGGATACTTAGAAAGGGTAAGCATATCCCTCTTGACCGGTCATACCCGCCGTGAGCCTTACACTTAGATTGGGTAACCGGTGTAAACCGTAGGTAAAGTAGTAGAGAACGGTCAAATAATTGATACGAAATACGTCAAGAAGATTCGACCTACTGACATTTTCTATTTGCAAATTACATCATTTTAGTGATCATAGGATTCAGGAAATGCTGATTTTAAACAAGACCGTTGGAACCTCTGTAACATCAACGTATTTGTCAGTAGCCTGCCTCTTTAAAATTTTATCATACGCAGAGCATACTCTCGCGTATAGAATCAGTGAAGAGACAAACACTCCATATGATAATGGAATATTGCTACATTAACATTGGAAGTTGAAAATAGAGGAGCAGAAGTCATTCCGTTTGACATAAAGTTGAGTTGTGAGTTTGCCGTCTTTGTTCATTAAAATATCCAAATATGAAGCATATCGTGTTGTTTATTTCGAGTCCGCTTGGATATATCGAATGGACATGAGGTGGCAGGGGACATTTCTTTTGGTTTTGAAACATGTGGGTAGGGGGTATACATCAAAGTTAGATTATGACAGACTAATGAAAAATCCTATTTCCCTTTTATGTCAATGCTTGTATTTCATATTGGTGTATTTAATAAATTATGACCATAAATTACATGTAATCTATACATACTGGTGCTGGTGCACAAAATATGCTCTGAGCAGGTGTCCCTTTTTTGCTTTGATTTTCTCTCATTTGGGCTAATCCACACCACCTCCACACCATCATAGTACCAAGCGTGGGGATTTAGACACTATGCACAATCAAGAACCCTGTCTGCCCTTCATAAAAATCTACCTTTCATATGGGGCTTTCCACCTTCCCTCTCAGCTACAGACCTTTTGCTGGACCATGCATGTTTTCAACGGAATTTCCTCAGCAACTGACCACGTGTCTTAGTTTCGTATTTGCATCCATCTATATGCTAGGAATCATTGTAACACCTACATGTTGTATATCAACATTTTTATTAAGCACTCAGCTACATTTGACTTGTATCCTAAAATTATTGTATACATTTTTACCCATGTAATATCATTTCAAATATGGGGTATTTCCATTTTTTTTTTTTAAAAAGTTGACCGGGCCTATAGTACAAAACTGTTCTCTGCTACTTGAATGTAAATACATAAAATGTCGTTCATGTGTCTAAATGTCGATTTGAAGATCATGTCAACTGGAATACATCGACTTCTAACGGCATGCAGAGCAACGAGTATTAAGAGCTATATAGAAACTAGGGACCTAGTCTTTAATGTGATTATCAATGTGATATGTGGAGTATATACATGACCATTAATGTTGATTTCAGGTTTGGTAGTCGCTGTTCGTGATCACGAGCACTTCCGGTTAAAACTTCTTTACACACAGAAGAAGAAGGTTGAACAGGAGAACAAACAACTCCGGCAGGACAGGGAGAAGTACACGGTGAGTTCACACGACAGGTGTCCTGCTTCTCATCCGGAATTTCATATCTTACAATGCTCCAGTGTTTGTGTTTTGATTTGGGTATTTCATTTCATACAATGTTCCTTTTTCGATCATTTCATTTCATATACCGGTAATGGTCAGTGATACATTTTCTTTTCTGGACCGCCGTAAAATTTATGAAATATTGCCAAGAATGGCGTAAAACCATAATCAATCAATTAATTCTTTTTATCCGGGTACTTCGTTTCCTACAATGGTCCGCAATTGATTTTCTTATCCGAGCATTTATTTCCTAGAATGGTCCAGTACTAATGTTTATGTTTCTTATCCGGGTATTCGTTTCATACAGTGGTCTAGACAATAGACATGCACGATGTAAGTGTATAATATCAATGGAAACAATTGAAATTTGATACAATGGATTGTAAAGGAAACTGTTTTACAGAGACATGTAATTCCTTTTGTTCATAGTTTGTGAAAAAAATGATATTTTTAAAATATACGACTTTGACAGGAGTTTGTTGAGATGACAAACTCGCGAAATTGGAATATTGTAATATGAATTCTTCGCCAAAGCATTACTCATAAAGAAATTGACAACACCGATATCCAACATTCCATATCTCACTAAAATCTTGGTTTTTGCATAAAACTAAGTGCAAGCGAAATTCATTCTGAAGGAAAAATCTATCAAATAAGATGCTTTGAAAGAGAGAGAACTGAAACGAAATAATGCATCATATTAAGGAAAATTGTCAGCCCGTCACGAGATAATAGAATGAATTTATCAATAATTGAAAAGAGAAGGATAAAAATGGTTATTCCCCCATGCTGTAGTCATAGGTTTCCCATTTCTTGTTCAGGAATTACTCAAAAATAATATCAGAAGTTAATTACATAGCAGAAGCTCGCTGCTCTTTCTAATATAGGACATGGTGCAATGTTTTAGAAGATGATGTAATATTGTTCTCGTGTATGAATGATATTACACGTTCACATGACTGGAACTAAAATAATGAACATCAGGAGAAAATTTAATCAGTCACATGTATAAAAGTTAATCTGTACCTAGTCTGACTAGATATAAATTTTGCACTCGGCGTAAAACCTCGTTCCCACGCGCCAAATACACCCGGGTGCAAAATTTGTAAGAATAGTTTGCACACAGTATGTAAAATCGCGCATGAGAACAGGGCTTTGGTCGCAATAGAAAAAGAATGAAATTTCAGTGAGACTCGAACTCACGATTTAAAACTAGCTACCTGTAGTGAAAAAATTAAAATGATAAATATATAATTTGTATTTATATATGCGTCAGTCACTCGATCTGTTATTTTCCCTTGATATGATTATACCAGTTGTTTTCTTAGCACTTTTACTCTTTGTTGCTGGTTTAGCCACCACTAATCTACAATCCCCCTGTCCAACATTACCAGATCAGTGTTTAAAGTAGTCATCATTAAGGACACCCCCCCCCCCAAAAAAAAACTTGGCCCCTATCCATCAAAATCATGAAATCAACCCCACAACAATAGCCTCTGATTGCACGTTAGTTTGTTTAGAAATTAATATACCCACCTGTTCTATCAAGATTTACTCTCAAGAGCCTTACATGTCAGTCTAATAACATAGGTAGAATTCTTAATGCGTGAACATAACTTAAGCTATACTTCATATCGATTACAATTTGATACAAATGCCATTACAAAAATTATTTCAAATTCATAAATTTGCTCAAAATGAATGGACTTCATTAAACTTAATTAATAAGAGGGATCTTCAAACTTTAATTACATGCACAATGCACTTTTTAGAGCAACCTTTATAAATGTCTACAATGTAACATGTGATATGTACCAAAAAGCGATTTAAAGGTCATCAAGAGAAACTGCATACATTCACCAGACTTGGATTCATCAGAAATGTGACAGTTTGCACGCCTCGGGTTCCATCCATTGACAGTACCGCTCACTATCATTACCACTCCTCATCTCCTGTATTAGGCAAACTGATTTGACATTGACTCTTCATGCCACCCACAGATCACGCCCGGCTTCTTTAGTTATGAATTCTGTTTACTTAGATATTAATTAAAGCTATGGAGTGCACACGATGAAAATTGGCGGCTACATGGAAGAACACTTAGTTAAGCAGCCGACATCGC
Source organism: Ostrea edulis (assembly GCF_947568905.1). Classification (NCBI taxonomy): domain Eukaryota; kingdom Metazoa; phylum Mollusca; class Bivalvia; order Ostreida; family Ostreidae; genus Ostrea; species Ostrea edulis. The sequence goes on from NC_079169.1 coordinate 19,511,319, forward strand.
GCGCGGCGCCCGGGAAATCGCTGCTTCAATCTTTTGATCAGATTAATGGGGATTATGGACCCCCGCATAGCTCTCCTATGCAATATATCTCATTGAAACTATTCACTCTATTTTAAAAAGCTATGGGAAGAATTGTTCATTACATGGGTGATCACAATTCATAAATTTATACAACTAACTTAAAAAAAAATATGGAATGCAAATTTGATAATAAACATATAACTGTTCATCGTCAATCATGACTTCAATCATGAAAAAATTAGGTCATACATAAACCATAATTCGAATATTGTATTTGAATTATGGTTTATGTATGACCTAATTTTTTAAAACGCCAATATCATGAAATTGTAGAGTTATTCTGACATGTATTTGTTTCTCTGGGTTTTGAGAAGGTATATTAATATTATAAGTATGTTTCTTTGAACTGTAAAACAGATGGGTTTTGGAACGTATATTCATTCATGCTCTAAGAACAATCACAGACATGTTTGATTTTAACAAAGAAATCAATAATTGACTTTAGATATGTTTTTTTTTTAAATTTTCAGGAACAATTGGATTCTATGCGAAGGTTGTGTTTGGCTGAAGGGATTGAAGACTGGAAGGTCCAACAAACCATTGGTAACGATTATTTACAGCATAGACTGTCTCTGAGATAAATTCAAATATGCATGGATTGGTAACATCAGACAGTGTTTTAATATTAAAATTGAGACGTTGTTTAAACTCACTTTCTGAATTGATTATGCACATTTTAATTTCACAAAGATATTTTTCGATTTCTTGAGCAGCTAGACAACCAATCAAACCCGGCAAAGGAATAATGGGATCGTTTGCCAGCCTTGCCCTTGGCGCGCTAGGTGGACACAAGTCGAACGGCTCCAGCTTCTGGAACCTTCTAGCGACACCAAAACTAAGGCGTGGGAAATCAGAGGAGTGGGAGGGAAAAACTGGGGTCCAAATAAAGGAAGACACGCGATCACTGAGGTACACTGACAGGGTTTGGACTGTGGCAGGGACGACCGACCTCCATAAGAAAAACAAAAAGGCAAGGTCACTTTCGCATCAAAGCACGGTAGATAGCGATCCAGGGACTCCGACGATCATCAAAGGGAGACTAAAAGCCATCAAGCGCTTCTTGAGGCGACAGGACCCTGTGGATAATGCTTCGTTTTCATCCATGGACACCACAGAGAAAGACTCAAAGTGTTCTTTGAACAACATCACGCCATCTGAAAATTCATCTCCTCCAATAAGTTTTGAATTCGATAGCATGGACGAGATAGACCATCACGTTTCGTGTTCTCCTACGTGCGAAATCATAAATGAAGTGTCAAGAGAAGTAAGTTACACAGACAGCCATTCATACTGTGATCGACGAGAAAGTACCAAGTCGTGCTCAGAACCAAACGAAGAAGAGAGTGCCTATGTTCGCCGAAATAGCAGTAAAAAGTCCTTTCGGGAATCGCACAGGACAAGTTCAAAGAGACGCCGCGAAGGACTGAGCATGCGCCGCTGTGAATCAAATCCAGAGGAAGATTCCGGTACCACAGTAGAGAGGATCATATATGCTATTCCTGATGAAGCAAAAGAAGAGACCCCAGACTCATGTGACAAAGTTACTTTCTACAACAGTAGCGAAGAACAATCTGAAAGTAAAAGCACTGAAACAATCACAGCAAACTCAGAAACTGAAACAGAAACAGAAAAGATACAACAAAAGGATAGCTTGAAATGCAATGCGACGCATGATTGTCCCTTAAATCAATTGAATCATCATGACGAAAAGACTAGCACATATCCAAGTATTCAAGCTGACAGACATGAAAATAAAATGGCAGAAAATACGACGTATTATATTGCCAAAGAAAATTTCAAACTACAAATTCCACCAACAAGTTCATTTCTGACTAATTTTAAGAAAGATCAGCACGTGAATCCGACAAAACGATATGAACCCAAATTTGATAAAAGATTAATTCCAAACGTTCCCAAATCATTGAATATCAAACCATATGCAACACTACGAAACCCCAAATCCCTTGTATCTAAATCCAAGAGCGAAGATTTTAAAGTGATATGCAATGGTAACTTAGCGACAGTGAAACATTCTCTGATTGAGAACAACAATGAAAAACACTTCTCTGATACTGGTGTTCAGAACGCTGCAAAAGATAAACTGGAAGGATCTCGAAGTATCACTGACGACAACATACTAAATAGTGACCTCACAAAACTACTCTTATGCAAAATGTGCGGGAAATGTAAAGAACATACTTCCGGGTTTTCTGTGTGTTCCTGCACGTCAGACATATTGCTGCATTCCGACAATGCTAAATGCAAAGAAAACCGGTCCATGAGCGGTCTGAAGAGCGACTATCAGGGAAAGCACGAGAGCAGTTGTGAAGATAATGACGTATGTGAGGATGATGACGTCATGCATCCGTTGTTAAGAAAGAAATGACAATATCTTATTTTCACCTTTTCATAACTTAACTTTACTTATAAAGTGTTTCATGTATTTTGTATAAATATGCAATACATTATATTTTTCAGAATATTAATCTATTAACATCGTTCTTGGGTGCTTATTTTAAGATAATGAACAAAAGATATTACAGACCATCATTTGCATTTAACCCCTGAACATATGTCATGTTGGTATTTAAAATAAAAACCCAGCTAAGTATCGAGACGTTTTATCAATCAAAATCAACGTCACAATTATGAATATCATCAAAAGTTTCCAGAATTTGCAAGTCAAACGGCATAATCTTCTATAAGCAAAACAAAATAGATAGTTGGGCAAACACGAACCCCTGGATATACCAGAGGTGGGATCAGGTGCCCTAGGAGGAATAAGCATCCTCTGTTGACCGGTCACACCCGCCGTGAGCCTTATATCTTGATCAGGTAAACGGAGTTATCCATAGTAAAAAATCAGTGTGCCAAGAACGGTCGAACAATCGGTATGAAACAAGCCATATAGCATTTGACCCAATGATAGGTTGTATTGGCAAACTAGATCGTTATAACATAATAATAATCATGTCCTTTATTTAAACAGGATATCGCAATCAGTTAAAAAAAAGTTTACATTGTGGTCCTGAAAATATATACACAGATAGTAGTATTATACAGATACAATATGAAATAGTATATGAAGGTATGTTACATGCTTAAAAATTGAAAATAAACCAATAATCAAAGTACTGATAGGCGGTGGCGTGGGTTAGGAAAAGCTTAGCTAAGGTGACCTTAAAACGGTAACTGCCTGAATGAGCAATCATTTATGGTGATTAATTTTGTAATAATTCAGAAATGGTAAAACAAGATAAACGATTTCATAAAGAGTTTATTAAATCCAAAAGAAGAAACATTTATAAATAATTTAAAAATGCAGTTTCCAAAATTGAATTAAGATGAGAAAATAAAAGGAACATAAAACTCATAATCCATGCAATGTTTTCCTCTTGATCTTATAGGAAAATATTTCAGAACTTTGAGAACGATCGCCTTTTAAAATGTTTGTAGTTCACTGTTGGTTGTATATTTTTAACGTCCCGCTCGAAATTTTTTTCACTCAGATGGAGATGTCACCATTGCCGGTGAAGGGCTGTAAATTTCTGGTCTATGCAGGGTGGGGCATTTATCGTGCCGCATCTCTGCTGTGACACGGGGCTTCACTTTTTGCAGTTTCATCCAAAGGACCGACCATTTAAATCGCCTCTTACAACAAGCAAGGGGTACTATGGACCTACACTAACCAGGAAAAGAATGGAGAATGATATATCATACAACCTGTCAATGGATCAAATGTTACCTGACGTATTTCACACCAATGGTTAGGCCGTTCTTTACATATTGATTTTTGACTGCGGATTACTTCGTTTACCTGTTAAAGATATAGGGCACACGGCAGGTGTGATCGGTGGACAGGGGATGCTTGATTCTCCTGGGCACTAGTCCCACAACTGGTATATCCATGGGTCCGTATATGTCCAATTCTTGATTTGAGTACATGGGTATTTCATAGGAATTATAAGATTGATCACTGTTCATTATCTTCACTTTTTGCCATTAAAGTCTGCGACTTATTCTTTTTGACATAGTCATATAATTCTAGCATGCTGTGTCATTAAAAAAAAAAGAATAGATATCTAACTGAGAAGAGACTTATTTTTCTTATTACAGGTTAAGATAATGAACTTTTTTCAAAAGATATTTGAAAAGTTATTCATCATGTCCTTAAAATATTTTTATATGGATTTGTAATCCTCAATTTGTTCTTTGTCATGTTATTTCAATATGAATTACAATATATTGGTGAAGTTCTCAAAAAGATATCTCAAATATGCCTCATATGTATGAAATAGTTTTCAATTTTTGTAAATCTCATATAACAAAAAAATATCGTATATTCTAACTGCTGAAGTATCAGTTCTCAATCATAAAATTTTATGAACTATTAATGAAATGCTCAAGTTTTCAGAAGATGTCTTAACTCAGTCAGAGTGTGTTAGTTCTTGTAAACATGTATTTTCTTTTTCAAATTATCTCAAATATACATGTAATATCAATTTCTCAATCACCTATATTCCCGTGGGGATCCGGGGGAGAATAGGGCCTCAGTATTCCTTGCTATTCGTAAGAGGCGACTAAATGGTGCGGTACTTCGGATGAACCGCAAAAACAGAGGTCCCGTGTCTCAGCAGGTGTGGCACGATAAAGATCCCTCCCTGCGCAAAGGCCGGAAGTGCCGTGCACAGGACTAAATTTTGCAGCCCTTCACCGACATTGGTGACGTCTTGATATGAGTGAGTGAAAGATTCTCGAGAGGGACGTTAAACAATATTCAATCACCTAATATTTCAATCATGCAATCTCAATAAAGATTTATCAAACTTTCAAAAGTTCTAATATGGTCAAATAATTTCTATCTATTCTCATCTTTAAAATATTTCTCATGTTCAAAGATTTGTAAATAGTTCTCATATGATGAAATACTTCTTAAATTGTTCTTGTTAGAGGGAAACCTCAAAACTGCTAAAAAGTAAATAATTCAACTTCTCCAGATATTTCGACTCAAAGTACATTGTAATTTAGTTGTGTATGTTCCTGACTTCCGCATTTTATTCCGTTATTCAATGATTTCCCGAAGACTTGAAATTCTCAATCACTAATTCTCAAACTAATTGAATATTGGTGTTATCAAAAAGATATCTAGAGTTGCCTTGATCAGGGAGGATGTAAAAATCAAAACGAATCTGCAAAATTAGGGGAAAAAAAACAACTTCTACTAAATTGTAATTACAGGAAGAATAATTACAGGATGAACTAAGCATCGAAAGAATCTTTTTCTTTGGAAACAAGTTAGGAACCGCTTCAAATTAGGCGAAAAGCAATACGAATAAAACAATGCATAAAGTGAACAAGAATTAGACTACAAACTATCTTAAAGGCATTTTTCTGGTAAAAGTACAACACAAGAAACACTTTAAATTACAAAATACCTATATGTAAACCTCAAATCTATAAAAATCCATGTGTATACTAGCTCTTATCAATGAGTGTGAATCAAATGAAGTGAAGTTTTGGAAATTTTAGTGACTAAATTTAAGAAAAAGAAAAAAACTTCACATGTCGCAACCACCTGTAATTTGAAGCTATCACAAAGCAATTGTCTTACATCGTTGATCGATTGATTCCCTTTTGAATTGAACTGTCCACGCACCTAATATATTTGTCTTTTGCTAAAGGAAACTCGTGGTTTTGCGTAATGTGTACAATATCAAATTCAAAGAAGCCGAGATGCACGAGGTGAATGAACAATTGTTATGAAATACGCCACACAAACTTGAGCTATCATTTATAATCTCTCAGTTAAATAAATAAACCAATAAACAAATCATAACTATTGTACTAAGAGCAACGGGAATTAATATCAACATGAATTATTAACAAGATTCAGTTGGAACACGGCGGGTGTGACCGGTCGACAGGGGATGCTTACTCCTCCTAGTCACCTGAACCCACCTCTGGTGTGTCCAGGGGTCCGTATTTTCCCAACTACATTGTATTTATTTTGTATTGCTTATAGGAGTTATGATATTGATCACTGTTCGTTATCTTCACCTTTCATTTAAACAATTAGATCTTTATAGTTTAGATAATCAATATCGTAACAGTATTTTGCAAGAAATGTACGGTACCTTATATTCAAAGAATACGATTTTATACTCCGTGTAAGTTGGAGGGCTTTCAAATGCCGACGCAGAAACGGCAACTTCAAAGGCGCTGACTATTATGCAGGACTACTATTGGACTTTCGGTCCACGGTGTCCCGTGTTCATAGGGAAACACCTGTGGTCCTTACTTTACGACTTTTCGTTTTGTCGTCTATTCGTGATTTCCGGGCGAAAAGTCGCTAATTATCGTTTTGTCGTCTTTTCGCTTCTAAATAACGAAAAGATTACACACTGTAAAGTGGCACAAATCATCCACCATAGTTTACACACTCGTCGTAAAATGACTGCATTTAATATGAAAGGTGAAGATAACGAACAGGGACCAATCTCATAACTCCCACAAGCAATACAAAATAGAGGGTCGGGCAAACACGGTTCCAGAGGTGGGATTACGTGCCTAGGAATAAGCATCGCCAGTCGACTGGTCACACCCGTCGTGTAATATCAGTATCAATGCTTTTTTGAAAAGAAAACGTGCGATTTTGATAGCCTAACTGATGACTTCGCGCTGCACTGGAAGACTTTCCCCAGATGTAAGCCAAATGACGTCACCCGTCATTGATTTGGGCCTTAAGTCTAATTTTTATTACCTGTCAGTTTTCTATATTTAACTAAATGTTTAAATATGTAGAATAGATAAACAAGCCAAATTACAAGTGCACATGTAATATTGTATGTGTGTGCAGACATGTAATGTTATTCAAAGAGGAATAACTCATATACTATTAACTCAATCATTAATCGGTCGATTTTTTGTCTGCAACGTAGTTGCCAAAATATAGAATCCAATTCTGGGGTCATTTTTAATGTATAACGAAAATTTGAAAATTCTCAGTACGGCGTTGCTGGGTACATGGAAAACAAAAATAACAAGAGGTACTGTGAGCAATGCTCACTAAGAATATCCCCTGCTTACCCCAACCTCCAAAAGGGTGTTGTTGATAGGTATAAATGACCTCTTTCCTGAGTGTAGAAAAGAAAGGGCATGACAAAACCTTGGGTAGTCTTTTCTCTAGGAGTGCGCTTGACCTTTGACCTTAAATACGATAGGGAACATCTTCGTCCCATGGGTAGTCCATATGTATGTTATGATGACTGTGGATAGGATAATGCTTTAGAGCCCGGAAACCATATTGCTACTTTGATGTCCAGCGTGCTTGACCTTTGACCCCAAATTCGATAGGGAACATCTTCGTCCCATGGGTAGTCCATGTGTATGATATGGTGACTGTAGGTGGAAAGGATAACACTTTCGAGCCCGGAAACCATTGCGTCTACAGATGGACGGACAGACATCCCGATTCCAGTATACCCCCACAACTTTGTTCCGGGGGGTATAATTAGAAATATGGGAGAAAATACTCCATTATGAGTAGCCGTGAAATATTAAGGTGATTCCATCCTCGGGATTGCAAAGAAGGGGCAAAACCCTCGGGTAGAATTACCTCATATTTCATGGCTACTCAAAGAGAGCGTCTTTTACAAAACATTTTCAGTAACACACAACAAAAGATGGTGTTGCACCGAAGCGGGAATTTTTCCTAATCGGAGCTCCGCCCCAGCACTCGTGACGTAGAACTGACCTTCATTCAGATTTATACTTATTGCGTATTTGCCATTTAAATACCTGAAGGATTCCCCAGTACTAGGGACAAGCCTAATACATTTTTTGTGTCAATACATTATACATATAGTCCAAAGACAATTTTTTAAATCGTGGAAATTAAATTGTCTCCTTTTTTCCCTGAGTATCAGATACAATGTATACGGTTACATGTTACGAGTTTATCAAATATTTAATATTCTATACTACTACAGTCCAAAAGGTTTATAATCGTATGTATTATTTTCTACAACCAACAATTGGCAACTGTACATGACTCTGGCCACAAAACAAAATATGGGAAGTTTAATACGCATTAATAAAGTTCAACATTATTCAAAGTACATGCACCAGTAAAATTTGATTCAATATAGCAATTTGCTACTGGAATACATATAAACTCAAACTGTTTAACGGTTATTTACCTTGTTTGGTCTTAAAGTTTTTCTTCCAAAGCTTTGCAAAGTTCACAATGTTTTTTGTAAAAGGCACCATGCCTTTGTCAACAACTTTCATTCAAAAACATACAAGTTCTCGTTAGCAGCCTTGACTATTACAACACAGGTACTGCATGCTGTATTCGGCGTGTTTGTTGAGAGTCCTATTCACAAACTAAACAGTGTCCAGGTTAGAAGTTTAGTTCAAACTCGACACATAGTAATAAACAGAGATTTGACTAGAAACATTTATAAAAACTAGATTTGACATGAAACATTTATAAAAACTAGATTTGACATGAAACATTTATAAAAACTAGATTTGACATGAAACATATATAAAAACTAGATTTGACATGAAACATCTAGAAGCGTGTTTCAATTAAGAAAAAAAATCTAGATGGAAAACGTAATATGAAAAAAATGTGTTCTTGAGGGAGTCGAACCCGGTCGTTTTAAAAATAGAAAACATCTTTACATATTAGAGTCAACGACCTTACCAACTGAACCACGCAGTGAACCATACATTACTATGGAAAATTAACGTACAGGTGAAGTTGAAAATAATACCAGTGATGTCGTTTCGATTTTTTTTAAATTTACAAAAAAAAAATGCCCCTGTGAAACAAAATTTCAAAGCGACAGTTTTTTTTTTAGAGGAAAACTCGAAGAACGTGTTCATGCTAAATTTATTTTGTTGCACGGAGGCAGTTTTTCTGAAATTTGGGGATACCCCTCCATTTCAACGCTAAAAATCATATAAATCGCTTATTGCTTGATTTCAATTCGAAATATTTTGACTAATTTTGTCAATACATGTCTTTTAAACTTATTTTCAAAAAATGATTGGATCAAGACATAAGTTCCAATTGGTTTTATCATATATTTGAATAACTTAATTTTTTCGATCTTTCATGCAACACCTTAAGGGAAATTAACATGAGACGTGCAACACCTTCTTTAAACAATTTTTGTTTTTTGTTTTAAACGTTTTAGCCAAATAATCAGGGTAGAAAAAATGAAGTTAATAGAAAAAAAAAAATAAAACCAACCAAACAAAAAAAAAAAAAAAAAAAACAACAAAAAAAAAAAAAAACCAACAAAAAAAAAACACCCAACAACAAAAAAACACCACTAACTAACAAATCCTCCCAATACACTGTAGCGAGAGGCCCACATGCTTTTATCGGTCACCTCAGTATTACTGTAGTATCAATAGTCCCATGGGCTACGAAATCTAGATTTTAAAAATCCTGTTCTGCATATCTACATGTAGTAATCTAAATTTTAATATTCAGCAAAAGTATAAAACAAGATGTGTTCTTAAAACTTATACGCTCCCGAAAGTGTCCATACGGATGAAAGGCTTTACATAATATAACAATCTAATCCTTATTTTATTGTAGTCTCTGATTGGTCAAATTCCATTTAGGGGAACGTTATTTTGTATAACCTGGTTTGGTATGGGGACACACCTCTTAGCAACCAACAGTCGGAACTATTTTGTTCTCTCTCTAAATTTACATCGCAGCATTGTTTTGAGCCTTCTATGGAATAGAAAGTCAACGTGTGCAATAAGATACTTCAGTTTAATACCCATATTGTTTTCTCGTTGTCAATTAGCATCTACTTGTACGCAAATCACTGTTGTAAAACATCTTTCTCTGTATGATGATCGAATAAAAGATTAAAACAAAATTATATTCGAATCAATGAGTTACCAAGTAAGCACTGCCCTGTTCATTTTAAAATACATTTCTCACAAGGGAAAAGGGGGGGGGGGGGTCATTCCTTGATCCGCCTTTCAACAAAACAAAAAAATAAATCATACGTCACATTTTATCACATGACGTCAGTCACATTGACATGTGGATCGCGTATACATATTTTCTTGTGTCGTAATCAGGGGCGAATCCAGGAATTGTGGTTATACGACGGGCGTCATTTTATGAGACAGTGGGACTGGGCCTTGAGGCCCCCAGTGGGTCCAGGGTGAAGTTCTGGTGGGGGCCCAGGGGGCGTGTTAATTAGGTGAAATTAGTAAAAAAAAAATTAAGTTCTCCAGATAAAGTTATTCAAAAAATCAAAATATCTTCTCATTTATCTCTACGGGAGTGGAAGAAATTATTGCTTCTTTTAAATTGTTTAGTTCATTTTTCTAAACAAGATACAAGTACCACGATCTACCTTATATTAGAAAATTTTAGAGGGGGCGCCGGCTGCGCTGCCCTTAAATCCGCCACTGGTAATAGCAACAACGTTGCATGCAAGGGTAAGTTTTCATGCAGTAGAAATTTTCATAGAGTTAAAAGCCGCAAATTATTGCATTTTCTGATGTTTGAAGACTTACTTTGGGTAGGCCTAAACAATGCAATTTCCCGTATTTTCTCAATCTGTTGGAGATGAGCGACTTCAAAGTCGATCTGTAAAGGGCAGCGAAATACCATTGCATGCATAGTCTACACATATTTTCTGTCATGACAAAACCTTCGATACAATATTTTGATAAATAGGCTCCTTAGAAATATGATTAAAGACGGCTCCCTTCAGAGCTAGACGCTTCGTTGTTGTTGCAAAGTGAATCATAGCGCGACTCAGTTGACTTGTATTTTTCTGGATTTATGTACATTTTGATAACCAAAGGTTAGTAACTTTGTCACTTGCGTTGAATTATAAGGAATGACTTTAATTCTGGGGCATAATATACAAGTATAACCTGGTGTGGGTTGGTCGCTTCGCGAATTATAAAAAGCATAAACTGACCCAAACCAGGTTATACTCGTGTAATATGCCCCAGAATTGAAGTCATTCTTAAATATTAAACATTAACACAATTAGACTAATTTGGATCTGTCCTAGAGTCAAAACCAATTCACAATTTTGCTAAACCCTTTCCTGCTTTTCCTAAATATGCATCTGTCCAGTGGGAATCCGGATTAGATATTACATATTATTTTTAGAATGACCTTGTCATTTTAAAACGATGTCGATACATTTCGTACCCAAGTAGAATATATCTGCATTCAGATGAAATATATGCAGTATAAATGGAAAAATTCAAGGTTCTTGTTCAAGCACCACAGACAACTAACACATACTCGGGTTTGATACCTCTCACTACCGATGTGAATAAGAAACCAAGATCTTATACTTAGAACAAGTCTCGGTCAACCAAAGCGCAAGGTCAGGTTTTCCCCCAGGTTGAGGGAGACCTGTCGGATAAAGAAGACGAGTCTCTAAATCAAAACAATACTTACATGCTTGACAGTCCCAGTCAACTGATCAATGGTGCTCTACACAGAATGACAGATGCTATAGGTAAGATTTTCAGGAAGTAAATGTGTTTTTCAGTTATCTGTTGGCGCCGTTTTTATTGGTGGAATAGAGAACCCAGATACAAAGTACCTGGGAAGAGACCACCGACCTTCCGATAGTAAGGATATTCATGGGGACATGAATCTTTTAAGTGGGGGGGGGGGGGGGGGGGGGGTAATGTAATATTTCGGGTTTTGATTTTTTTTTTACTTTTGAAACGACCCCTTTGTTTAGGTACAGAACTGTATGGTTATGAAATGTTTAAATACAGAACATCTTATCATCTGATGCATTCTAGCATATATATTTTCTTTAGAAGTTTATATCAGTCTTTTAATTTTAGCAAGAGTTCATTAATATTCTCATGTTGTTCCATGTTTAGCGTATACCAGTTGAGAAAAACGTGTTGTGAAAATGTAGAACACTTTTCTTGTATTAACCTATATGAAATATTCACTGATTGTTAACTGAAGAATTCAGATATTTATTGATAAATATTGTTACCTTAATACTGTTTTACATCTCATGGTATACTTGGCCGTTTGTGTGTCGTATTTTCATGTTTTCTTCGCTTTAGGTCTATTTACATTTTCTTCATGAATATGGCATTGTGGGATACACCCTTGAATTTTATCGGCATTTATAAGGTAAATAATTAATTATTTATTGTTGAATGAATGAAAGTTGTTGTTTTACGGTGACATATTCATTGTAATGTTGTTTAGTTAAGTGGAACTATTTTCCGTATACGTTTTCCCGTATTTTCGTAATATTACGATGGATCATTTTGGATTCATTTCAAAATTAAGGATTATCTAACTCATGCATAGCTCTTATCCTTGGACGAATTTGGCTCCACTTTTTTGGCACGCTGTTTTTTGGCTATATTTAGCTCTAAAACTTCATAGTTATTTCGGATTTCAAACATTTCGGTTGAGCATCACTGAAGAGACATTATTTGTCGAAATGCGCATCTGGTGCATCAAAATTGGTACCGTATAAGTTTTATATCTATACGATTTCGTATGAGGGGTATAACGCGGGCATATAAGGGGGGATTTTTCCGTATGTCACCAGTCTGCTCTTTGTATTTTTGAGGTTTAGATCATTTCTTGGGGCGCATTCATTAACTTTGTTTAATATTTATTATATCTGAAAGATAATCAAATACGGCTGTGTAATTTGATTAATTGGCTTTTAATTAGGGAGAGTGTATTTTAAACACTTTTAGGATTTAATTAAGATCACATATCTTGATTATTTGAAGATCCGATCTTATTTGAAATTCCCATTAATCATTTATCTTTAATTAATTCTAATTGATATTTAAAGGGACTGGTTCACGATTTTTGATAAAAATATTTTTCATTTTTGATGTTAAACATTAAAAATATAAATCATTTAATGTTGACAGCCCAAATTTTGACCTTCTGAATGCAAGAATAAAAGCAATATTTTAGCCTTGAATCTGTGTTATGTAAACAAAGACTCGAGTCATATTATGTATACAAACAGGCAAGTGAAATATTGATTTTGTAAAATAAAGCATCTTAATTTTGCGTAGTCACAAATTTTAACTTTTAGAAGACACCTTTTACCCCAAAAATGTTTGAAATGTGAAAGATATAATATACTTAGATCGATATACATTTCTTTTGAAAATTTCGTAAACATTAACATACCGCAATCTTTGTTTACAAAACAAATAATAAACTGTCTACAATGAGCTGTGATAATGTATAGCCTTAATTTTATGTGAAATCTTTTAAACACATTAGGCAGTAAATTTTGATCGTTAAAAGTGAAAAAGAATTGTTTTGGAAAAATCGTGAATCAGTCTCTTTAAAAGATTATTTTGTGTTTAATAGTAACAAGAGGCCCACAGGCCTTGAATACTAGTGAAAAAGTATCACTACTTCTATGGGCAATGAAATCTAGAAAAAATCCTGTTCTAAATATATAAGCTAAATTCTAATGTTCAGCAACAGTATAAACAAGATGTGTTCTTAAAACTTCACTGCCCTCAAAAGTACATACACTGATGAAAGGCTTTAAATAATAGGTGTATTAACATTAAAATATCAAAAGATATGACTAATTTGGACTCATCCTAAAGTCATAACCCTGGGTTATAAAATACATCATTTTTTGTACAGCCTTTTCAGCTATCTCTACGTATGCATTTAGATTTTATACAGTATCAGCACACTTACATACACACTATATACTAAGTTTGGTCCCACCCCAGGGTCAGAACCCTAACTCTGGAGAAAATCAAATTTACAATTTTGGTAAAAGACTACCTGCTCTATCCATTTAGCACTATATACCAAGTTTGGCCCCTCCCTGGGGTCAGAACCTCTACACCGGGGATCATGAAATTTACAATCTATGTCCCCCTTGTTCCAAATATGCTTCATACCAAATATGAAAAGAATTGGAATGATAGTTATCAAGAAGTTAAAAATGTCTATTGTTCACATATTTAATAACTGACCATTTTGTCCCCACCCTGATACCAAAACCTCTACCCCTGGGATCATCAAATTTACAATTTTGGTAAAGGACTACCTGCTCTTTTCAAATATCTATTGAGTGTCAATATAGTATCTACAACACTAAAGATGTTATTTAAGTGTTTTACACATAAACACTATATACCAAGTTTGGCCCCGACCTTGGGTCAAAACCCCTACCCTGGGGATCATGAAATTTACAATTTTGGAAGAGGACTTCCTGCTCTCCATCACCATGCATTTAGTTTTTCTTACACATGCACAGTTCTTGAGAAGATTTTTGAACATTGGTCAAATTTGGGTAGTTTTTGCCCTGCCCCTAAGGCCCCAGGGGTGCAGGAATCTTGAAATTTACAAATTATGTTCCCCTTGTTCCAAATATGTTTTATATTAAATTTGAAAAGAATTGGAATGATAGTTATCAAGAAGTTAAAAATGTCTATTGCTCACACATTTAATAAACTCACCATTTTGGCCCCACCCTGATGCCAAAACCCTTACCCCTGGGATCATCAAATTTACAATTTTGGTAAAGGACTTCCTACTCTTTCTAAATATATATTTAGTGTCAACCATACTGAAGAAGATGTTATTTAAGTGTTTTACACATAAACACTATATACCAAGTTGGCTCCGCCCTAGGGTTAGAATCCCTACCCCAGGGATATGAAATTTACAATTTTGGTAGAGGCCTTGCTCTCCATCACTATGCATTTAGTTTTTCTTACAGATGTGCGGTTCTTGAGAAGATTTTTGAACATTGGTCAATTTTGGGCAGTTTTTGGCCCTTCCCTAGGGCCCCATGGGTGCTGGAGTCCTGAAATTTACAATTTATGTCCCCCTTGTCCCAATGATGCTTCATACCAAATTTGAAAAAAAATTGGATCGGTAGTTATTAAGAAGTTAAAAATGTTCAATTGTTAACGCACGACGACAACCAATTGCAATAGGTGACCTGAGTTTACTCAGGTGACCTAAAAAGGTCTTATTTTTAGCCACATCTCTTGATTATTTCAAGATCTTTGATATGGCTATTTCCTGGGATTGAATTAATATAAGAGTGGTTAATAGCCTGGTTATATATATTTTTAAATTCATTATATCTTATTTATTGTTCATTTTAAATTTTATGCAGACTCAATAACTTTATGAATATTTAAATTTTGTCTTTGTTCCTCAGAATAAAAATTTAGTTATAGAACCACTATATCTTAATATCCTGACAAAACTTGCAATAGCTGCCTGTTATTTATAGTATAAAGCAAATTTATTGGAAAGTCTTGAGAGCTATCCCGTTACACAAGATTTTACTGCAACATCTGCAAAAAAATCATACTGTCGTAAAGATATAGTCAAACGCCACATCATAAACATCCACCTGGACACAGAATTTAATGATAATACCCTTATTTTTACAGACTACAACTCACAGAACTCTCGAAAAAACCGCAACAATGGAAACTCCCATTTGAAAGCAGACCAAATTTAAATAAAACACCCGTATTCCGCATAGTGCTAGCCAAGACACCTTATACATACATGTATAAGCCTTCCAGGTCTACATCCGTTGAAACTATCTGCCTGAACGAACTTCCACCAAGCTTACAAAACAGAACATTGATTGATTGATTTTTTCCGCCACACTCAACAATTTTTCAGTTATCTGGTGGCGTCCAGTTTTTATTAGTGGAAGAGATAACCCAGATATAGTGTATCTGGGAAGAGACCACCGACCTTCCGAAAGTAAACTTTCTCACTTATCGGCGCGAACGGGATTCGAACCCGCGATTTTGAGCGGGATGCTCTAACCACTCGGCCACGGGGGCCCCAAAACAGAACAATAACAGTTTATGGAATATTTATGGACTCTTTTAATCAATAAAATTAATATCAGTGTCCATTACCGTATAAGTTTTACATATAACTTTCAAAAACATTTATAAAGTATCTTAACGTATTTGTATATACATGTTTTTACATTGCTAAGTAAACATTCCACATTTTTGTTAATAGTAACGTGGTCCACAATTTTTATGCCCCCGAGATCAAAGATCGGGGGGCATATTGTTTTTGTCCTGTCTGTCATTCTGTCTGAAACTTTCACCTTGCTAATAACTTTTGAACAGTAAGTGCTAGAACTTTTGATATTTCACATGAGTATTCCTTATGACTACCTTTCCGTGGGCATACCAACATTTTTGACCCTGTGACCTAAGAGTTTGACGTACTTTTTGAAAACTTTAACCTTGCTAATAACTTTTGAATATTAAGTGCTAGAGCTTTGATATTTCACATAAGTATCAGGGGCGGATCCAGGAATCGCAGTTAGAGGGGGCGCACTTTTTATAGACAGGGTGTGTGGGAATTGAATGAAGACATGCAGCCATCATTCGAACAAGTAAATATTCCATCAGTCTGTTGATTTACTGACTGCACAGATGATTGGACAAGTGCATGGAAGTCTATAGTATCTCTTGCTTTTTCGAACACTTCAAGTGAGGGTGGCACAACTGTTTCTTCTGTACAATAAGGAATGAATTTGCCTGTAAAACAACAAACATGCTTGAACATGGAGAAAACTGCTTAGAATCTCAAGCATTTACATGGGTGTGCTAGATCTTTAAATTTGTTATGAGTGAAATATTCTTGCGAGGGATGATCAACAATATACAATCAATAAAAACAGTATAAGATATTTTATACAAAACCTCTGAAAACATCAAAGGGCATGTAAGATGTAACTAGAAATATGTCCATAGGACATGAATGTCCTGCCCAATATGATATTTGTAATGCAATATGAAAACAAGAGGCCCATGGGCCACATCACTCACCTGAGTCAACTTGGGACATATTTAAATATTTTCCCTATATATTCACATATAACATTTTGATCCCCTATTGTGGCCCCAACCTACTCCCCGGAGCCATGATTTTTCTAAACTTGAATCTGCACTATGTCAGGAAGCAGCTGCCATATGAATTTGAAGCATCTAATGAACAGAAAAAAAACCCAACAAAAAAACCCAAACAAAACCAAACAATGGCGGCTCCCATATGGATCACTTAATTTTCAGAGAAAGTATGTACATACTTTTTCTGTATAGATTATTTCTATTCTTTTGCTGATTTTGTCATTTCTTTCTTTTACATATGTGTTACCTTTAGCACCTTGCTTTGAATGGGGCATAGAAATGTAGGATAAGTAAAGTAAATATGTCATATGGCATTGCAGCCGTTCTGTCACATGCCCCTTTTCCGCTCTGGGCTTCACAGAAGTCATAGGTGTCTATGGCTCTACTCCTGAATAAAGCAGTGATTGTTTCAGAACTTTTGTAGCATCCTGCACTGTCAGACCATAAATGGACTTTGCTGACACTATGATTTCTTCAACTATATCAAGAATAACAGACCTAGTTGCATTGGAGTCTTGAGAAATTTGACCACAGAAGATGTGAATAAAAGCCAAACTTTCTATAGTTTCCCTTCTTCTAAAAGCAACCCCTATGTGCCACGACAGACCTCTTTTGGCAAACCAATTGCTCTGGTCTTCTCTGTATCTCCTAGGAAGATATTTCATCGCCCAATCAAGAACTAAAATAACTTCATTGGGCCCCATGTTAGCCATGATATCAGACTTGGCCTTCTCTTGATGGTTAGTTCTTACAATGTGTGTCTTCCAGTTAGAGATGTTACACTTTGCTTGAGCTAGCTTATATTCGTAATCATCTCTGTTCTCCTCTTTTTCTTTCAAGTTACTTTCTGAAATTAGGCTGCTGATAGATGAAAGTAATTCATGAATTTGTTCACAGTTAATGCACACCATATCATGTTTGTGTTCACATTTCCTGCCAAACGGTCCTGGTTCGTCACTAAGGGCAAACTCTCGACAGTGATCAGGAACAGTTGATGACTCAGAAATGTGTACCTGGAAAAAAAAAATTGAATTTAAGGTTGACGTACTTTCTGAAAACTTTAACCTTGCTAATAACTTTTGAACATTAAGTGCTAGAGCTTGGATATTTCACATGAGTATTCCTTATGACAAGATGTGAGTATCAACATTTTCTACCCTGTGACATCGACCTTGGAGTTTGACCTACTTTTTAAAAACTTTAACCTTGCCAATAACTTTTGAACAGTAAAAGCTAGAGCTTTGGTATTTCATATGAGTATTTCTTGTGACAAGGACGTCTCCATATGAGTGAAATATTCTCGAGAGGGACGTTAAACAATATTCAATCAATCAATCTTGTGACAAGACCTTTCCGTGGGTACCAACATTTTTTACCCCGTGACTTTGGAGTTTTACTTACTTTCTGAAAATTTTAACCTTGCTAATATCTTTTAAACAGAAAGTGAAAGAGCTTTGATATTTCACATGGGTATTCCTTGTGACAAGGCCTTTTCTGTTGGTACTAAACCTTTTGACCTTGACCTTCTTTTTTTTTTTTAAACTTGACGTTGGTCATAACTTCTAAATGGTAAGTATTAGAGCTTTCATTTTGCACATGAGTATTTTTTGTGGCAAGATCTTTCTCCATGTGAGTAACCGCCGCGGTGGCCGAGAGGTTAGAGCGGTCGCCCCGCATGCGGAAGGCCGCGGTTCGAATCCCGGCCGCGACAGACCTAAGTAAAAAAAAAAAACAACGAGGCGTCGTGTCACACAGGTATGGCACAATAAAGATCCCTTCCTGCTAAAAGGCCGCAAGCGCCAAGGATAAGACTAAATTTTGCAGCCCTTCACCGATTGATGTTTTCCGACACAATTTTTCAGTTATCTGGTGACGTCCAATTTTTATTGGTGGAAAAGAGAACCCAGATACAATGTACCTGGGAAGAGACCACCGACCTTCCGAAAGTAAACTGGGAAACTTTCTCACTTACCGGCGCAAGCGGGATTCGAACCGGTGCCGACAGAGGTGAGAGGCGGCGTAATTTTTTTTAGCGCGATGCTCTAACCACTCGGCCCTTCACCGACAATGCTGATGTCTCCAAATAGAGTGATTAATTGAATATTCAGACACGATTTCTAAGAAAAGAAAAAAAAAAGCTGATGGGGGGTCTGGGGGTCCTCCCCCAGCAGGGTGTCAAGGGGCAGCGCCCCTGATCTAGGGGCCCAGGGGACCAAAGGCCCCCGGCCGAAAATGGCTATTTTAACATTTGAAAGCCCCTCAGGAATGACCTCCAGAGACCCATATTAAAGTTGTGAAGGTTTGACTACCTTCTCCAGCCATTCCCATACATTACGTAGGCCCTTATCGATAGTTTTTACATCACCGCCTCGCTGCACAACGTGTGCAGACATTGTTTTAAAACGAGATCAGTTACTTAAACAAACTGTTGATTGGAGAAACCGAATAGCGAGGCGATGATTCAACCAATGGACAATCAGAAGACATATATAACTTGAAGCATTTTACAACAAGTAAAGCTCGCATCAATGACGGAATACTAACAAAAGCGGATTTTAAAATTTAGAGCGGAAATGAGAAATCCGGAAAGCGGAATTCCGCTTTAAAGCGGAGAAAAATCATGTCACAGCAGGTGTGGCACGTTAAATATCCCTCCCTGCTCAAAGGCCATAAGCTCCGAGCATAGTCCGAAATCGAGCAGCGCTTCACCGGCATTGGTGACGTTTCTAAATGAATGAAATATTCTCGAGAAGGACGTTTAGCAATATACTGTATATGCCGGTGAAGCGCTGCTCAATTTCGGACTATGCTCGGAGCTTATAGCCTTTGAGCAGGGAGGGATATTTAACGTGCCACACCTGCTGTGACACGGTACGTCGGTTTTACCGGTCTTATCAGAAAGATTCTGGAGTGGTACTTAAAACAATATAGATTCAATCATAATTTGTATGTATATTTCTGATGGCGAGACACTTTAATTTATATCTTGACCTTGAACTCAGGATTTAACATACATTTAAGAAAACTTAACCTATTATACAGTATGCAAGGTGAAGATAACGAACAGTGATCAATCTCATAACTCCTACAAGCAATACAAAATAGATAGTTGGGCAAACACGGACCCCTGGACACACAAGAGGTGGGATCAGGTGCCTAGGAGGAGTAAGCATCCCCTGTTGACCGGTCACACCCGCCGTGAGCCCCATATCTTGATCAGGTAAACGGAGTTATCCGCAGTCAAAATCAGTGTGCCAAGAACGGTTTAACAATCGGTATGAAACACGTCAGACAGCATTTGACCCAATGCGAGGTTGTATTGACGAACTAGATATCTGGAGTTGTTAATTTAGGTGGGGCTTTAATATTTTGAATATAGATTCTTTAAGGAAAGACATTATTTTGTGAAGTTTAACCTTAATCTGGGAGTTGGACCTACTTTTAAGATAATCTGACCTATTCAATGAAAGGAGAAGAAAACGAACAGTGATCAATATCAACTCCTGTAAGCAATATAAAATAAAGAGTTGGACAAATACGGATTCTGGATATACCAGATGTGAGATCTACATGTATGGAGCGCCAAATTAACATAAACTCAAATAATTGAAGATATCTTCAATTATTTAAAGATATCAATTCATTTGATGCGCACAATAATTTTATGAAAGATCTCTTCAAATAATTAATGATATCTTCAATTCTGAATTATTGAGCGCTTTAATTGAATTGATGATAGCATTAATTCTTCAGCAGAATTGATGCTCTCTTTAAAGCTGTATGGTCCGAATTACAATGTTTTTTTTCCATCTCGTGAAAACGCTATTAAATCATTGCACGTATGTAGTTATGAGGCTGTACGACATATCATAAATTATTTCACCTGTTTTAACCCAAATTATTTGATTTTAAATCGATGTTTACAAATAACCGCGTCACTCTGCCATTTCAAGTGACAGTCACGTGACCAGTTCAAACTTTCAGATCATCGGTGGTCTTATCTGTGTAAAGCTGTGATTTTGTTATAACAGTACCGTACCATAAGTTTAATAGAAATAAAAATATCAAATACCTCTTAGTAATTCGTTGTTTTACGCTCTTTCAGCCTTAAAACTAGACATTTGCGTATGAGTTAATGCATCATGTTGGGATTCCCCTGACGCGCGTGGGTCTATTTATATACGTCTATTATGGAAGGATTTATATATGTAGCCACTATATTTACTTTCTAAATAATATTCGCACTGTTTTCTTTTACATGCAGATGTTTTCAAGCATGTAATTAAGGGAAAGTTAATAACTTTATAAAGTAATTAATCTGCTTTAAAGTAATTATGTACAAAAATAATACATGAACATCGGGTCATACAGCTTTAATAGTTTCCGCCGCGAGAATTTTTGTTGCTAGGTGGCGCGTGTGTAGTAGCGGGTATCAACAATTAATGTCGTGTAGACGTTAGCGCAGTGTTATCGTTCAGTTACGAGTTTACAATGCCACAGTATTGTTGTGTGCCAGGATGCACGGGATTTGGAGGACACAGATTCCCTAGAGATCAATACGCTGTAAAAAGGTGGAGGATCGCCATCAAACGAATTGATCCCAAAACAAAACAACTATGGAAACCTGGACCTATTGATGTTGTATGCAAAGCACACTTTCTTTCGTCCGACTATAAAAGCACATTATTAGGTTAGTATTAAGCATGGTAGTTTTTCGTAAAAGCAGTGATTTTGTCACATCCATATTTATGATATTTCAATGAATTATTCGTCTTTCCACAGTTTAATGCATATACATATTTAATGCGAAATTCCTCAAAGAAATAATTTAGAACTTTTTAAACAAATTTAAATAGATAATGAAACTATAAGCATTGATATGTAGGCCCCTAGGCCTACTATCTTTTTTATTGAGGAATATTGGATTATTTATATAAGTTTATTAATTTACTAAGTACATGTACATTATAGAAATAATTTCAAGTTAGGCCTACATGTAAAGATTGCGTTTGTCCCGCCTTCTCCCATTCCAAACCTTCTATGATTTCCTAGCTTTTATTAAATTGATTGTACATGTACTTAGCTTTTATTATTATCATTGTTATATGTTTTTTTATTCAGCTTTTTATTAGTATTAAGTTATTTACTATATTATATTTAAGAACATGATGCTTTGTGGTTGCATGTTATTTTTTCAGGTGTGCTAAAGACACGTCACTTGGAGGATTCCTGCAATGATAAGTCTATGTCTAAACATCATTTTAATTTTATTGATTTATCTGAAAAGTTGATATCCTTATTTAAGTACATATAAATCACATCTGGCATCGAAGTTGACCTAATTATTATTTTCTTCCAATAATGTATCTCCGATAATAATAATTACCAGTTCAATAATATATCATCTGACTGCAGTGATAGCTAAATCAGAAGGCAATGCAAGGTGAAGATAACGAACAGTGATTAATCTCATAACTCCCACAAGCAATACAAAATAGATAGTTGGGCAAACACGGACCCCTGGACACACCAGAGGTGGGATCAGGTGCCTAGGAGGAGTAAGGATCCCCTGTTGACCGGTCACACCCGCCGTGAGCCCCACATGTAAAAACACAAATTATAGAGTGAAATCCTTTGTGTTATTATTGCACTCTTCCTGGTACGTTTTTGAAATTTAAATGACACTGTTTTAAGTATGATATATATGCCTGAGATGTTCCCTAATATATACAAAAAAATTTAAATATAAAATTATGAGACTGTTTTTTCCTTTCAACCTCAAAACAGTCTGACATTATTTTTGGTACATGTAATACATGTACAAACAGAAATGTCTTACATTAGGCTACAGTTCCATGAACTTTTTTTTAGGGGAACGGGCAAGACTTAAAGAGGATGCTGTGCCATCTGTTTTTCCCTTTACTTCTACATCTTCAACTTCGAAGGGGCGACAACCTTTTCCAAGGATCATGACTCAACCAAGCATTTGTGATCATCAGAATGTTCAAAATGAAGTCACAGTTGAATCTTCAAATAATGAAATAGATACCGGTAATGTAGAAAATGAGTTAGCCCCGATAAGAATGTTACTCATGAAGGTGTTCAGTGTACACTTCTTGGACGTTTTTCTATTGAAAACTTTAGAACAAATCCTAAAGCCATCAATTACTACACAGGTTTTTCAGACTTTGAACAGTTCCAATTCTTTTTCCACTGTCTTGGCCCAGCAGCATTAGATCTCAAAAATCAGTCGACTATTATTTCTCCCATGGATCAGCTGTTCTTGACCTTGATTAAGCTGCGTCAAGCCAAAGAAGATTATGAACTTAGTCTCATGTATGAAATTAGTGAAACAAGTTTCAAAAATCATTATCATGTGGATCAATTTTTTGTACTTCCAGCTTAAAGATCTTGATATTTGGCCATCCCGAGATATTATTGACAAGAACATGCCTGAAGACTTTTTAAAGAAATTTCGAACTACAAGAGTAATTCTTGATGCGACCGAAATTCCAATTCAAAAACCTTCAGATGTTAATGTCCAATCAATCACCTGGTCTGGTTATAAACACCGTAACACTTTGAAAACAATGATTGGCTGTACCCCTAGAGGGGCTGTGTCCTTTATCAGCGATTCTTTTGGTGGGTCAGTATCAGATCGACAGATCATTGAGTCATCTGATATCATTAAACAAGAGTCTAATATGTTTTTGCCAAAATATAGCATAATGGCAGACCGAGGCATTATAGTGCAATACTTATTTGCACCCATGGATGTATTCGTAAATACTTCTACCATGCTCAACGGTAAGTCGCAACTTGAGCCAAAAGATGTTGTTAGGGACCGGAGAATTGCTTCCAAAAGAATACATGTAGCGAGAGTAATTGGCCTTTCCAAGACATACAAAATACTCAGTCACCCACTACCATCCAGCAAATGTGTTCTAGGATCAAGAATTGTGTTTGTTTGCTTTTCTTTATCAAACTTTAGAAAGCTCATTGTAGATGGTTATGCTTAAAGTTGCCTAATCCTCAGCTTTGTTGTCTCAGAGTATGCACTTACTCCTCTTAAAGATTTACAAATTCATTTTAAGAAGCCCATTTCTATAATGTAAATACTATTAAATTCAATGCTAGTCTATTTCTGGTCTTTAGTAAAACTTGCTGAGGATTCGACAACAAAAAGTCATTTAATAATAAAGATAACAATTCTAGTTGTGTAGTTTTTCATTCTATATCACAGTATCTTCTCACATACAAAAGTATTCTGATATAATAGTATGTTCAACACTTGTCATGCAATATACTAATTTCATATTTTGTGTTGCATGTACATTCATTCCACAAAAAGAAAACATAATATTTTATAATCAGGATCACTTGTACATTCATCACAATGTTAAGTATGGTTTTTTATTTTCCCAAGTTAAATTCTAATATTCAGCAGCAGGATAATACAAGGTGTGTTCTATATGCTAGAAACTACATTTGCAGCTAATGCATGTAATTATCAAATTGTAATCCTTTCACACTTGACAAAAATATGCACATCAGGTGTCAATGAACGGAACATGTTAATTATATCGAATCCATATCCCTAGTATAATCTTTCTGTTGAAAAAATAATGCGCCTGGAACTATTCATACTGATGTGTCTATGTAAACAAATTGGAAACCTCTTACATACAAGAAGCAACATATGGTCTGAAGTGCTTCTTGTAGAACATTTCCAATTTTGGCAATAAAATAAATCTGCAATATTCATCATTATATGCAATTTTCATGATCAAGATATCACAAAAGGTGTAAACGACAAAGTAGCAGATTTTTCTCTCTGAAATAAACAGTTGGCCTTGAATTTGGTCATAGTATTTATGAGTGGATTTTAAATTAATTTTGCCACTTGATTCTTCAAGAAATGGAAACTTTTCCCCAGGTGTAATAGTAACATCTCTACCACCATATGGACACTTCACCTCAAGTATAGCATCATTTCCAACCAACCCATCGGGTGTAGCTCCAAGAAAAGGGTACTTTTCGGACACAAATAACCCACACTTATTGACTTTTAAATGAGTTAATTCCTCAAATTTAGAAATTGCTTTGTTTTCATACTGTCTACCATGAATGATGGGACAAGTTGCAATGGCTTTTGGTTGAAAAATGCTAGAACAAGGTTTTTGAGTGTTCCTGCGGCAAGTCATTTTTGATATGTCACCAAAGCGTGAAGCGGTTATTCTCCATTTCCGTTGCTCGAACCAGGTCTTACTCTTTGCTTGCATCCTTGTGTATTCTTCAATGTAAGGTAAAGATAACGAACAGTGATCAATCTCATAACTCCTACATTTTTTGTTGAAACCTACCAAATGCACTGAGAGATAGCAAATAGGGATTATCAGATAAGTTTAAAATATTAAAAGGATTTGTATAATCATTGGACTGATGCATATACCAATGGATACTAGCTTCAGGATATACATGTTTAATGCAGTTTTAGATGATACAATTTTCATCATATTGATAAACATCACTGACAATTACAGTAGAGGTTGAGTACCATGTATGGTCATGTTTAGGTCAACTTACAGCAACAACTTTGTCAACAAGATGCTCTGTAAAGGGTAGCTGCAGGTAATCATGATCTCTGCTAGCAACCTACAATGTGCATACAATTTTGCTGTTATAAGTGTTATTACAATTAGGCTTTTAGTTTTCATAAATACACTTAAATATACCAATCAGGCCTGGGGTCAATTACATATAAAGCAATGTAATGGCTTATGTAAAACTTATACGGTACCAATTTTGATGCACCAGATGCGCATTTCGACAAATAATGTCTCTTCAGTGATGCTCAACCGAAATGTTTGAAATCCGAAATAACTATGAAGTTTTAGATCTAAATATAGCCAAAAACAGCGTGCCAAACAAGTGGAGCCAAATTCGTCCAAGGATAAGAGCTATGCATGAGGGAGATAATCCTTAATTTTGAAATTAATTTCTAAATTTTATAACAGCAATTAAATATACATCCGTATTTTCAAGCTAGTAACGAAGTACTTAGCTACTGGGCGCTTACCATTACTTAAAAAAATTGACATTACCATTACCCCTATTTTGAAATGGAATGCATTACAATACACATTACTTGATAGTGCATTGCATTGTACATTACCTAAAATACTGATACATGTATTAAAGAAATGGCAAAACAAAATTATTTCTTTATAATGATTTATAAATTTTAAATATACAGTAACATAAGCACCCAAAATATTTATCAATGTTAGGAAATGCACCCAAGTTATCCAATGTATTTGATTATCATCAATGTTTCAAAAGTTTCATCTTTCAGAGAACAATTTTTAATTCATGAAAGGAAACTTCAGGTGATCTTTTTGTTCATAAGGCCTAAAAGTCAATCACTAATATAATGAAGTAAGGTCAAAACAAAATGTATGTTGGTTTCCACTTTCCAGTCCGACCATAAACATTTCTGCTGACCATAACACATTTTTTTCATTCTCACAAAATTTGCAAATGTCATCATTTATTGACTTATTAAGTTATTTATTATGCACTATATACTAGACAGATTCCAAAACACAGAAACAAGTTTGTTTACTGTACAGTGGAAGAAATTTTTTGATTCATCATATAAGTTGTATTTGCTCACTAGATAATCACTATATTTTATGCATAGTAGAATACTAAATCATTAAAAAATAATTCAACATATAGAATTTAAAAGAAAAGCACTACCCATCTACCCTTAAAAATTTTGGAGACCAACATTTTTTTTGGCCTAATCTAAACCTCCAAAATATCAAATATTTGAAGAAATGCAATGTGAATTACAGTATATTTGCCACAAGCAATGCATTACATTACTATTACTTGTAATGCAAAAATGGCCCATTACACTGAAATTGGTTGTCATTACATTACCATTACTCCACGTCTAATATCAATACATTTGATTTTTGTTACATGTAAATAGTGCCTTTGAGATTACCTGAAGACTAGTGGAAGGAGTTGAGTATCTCATTATAATATTCATAGAAGACATGGAACAGTAGTTCACCATACAGTTGTACACAGAACTGGAATATCCTGAAGTATATTTCAAATATTTTTCCTTTCTAGGATCCTCCAGCATTTCATCAGTGTTCTTTCTCTTCCATGGGATTTTCTCAGCAGCTAATGGTTTACCTAAATAATATTTTTTAATCTTGAAAAATGGAACAATTAATTCATTGAATATTGTTTCAATGGTGATAAGTCACCCTCCTTGAAATGGTTGGGTGAGTGAAGGAGAGTAACTTGAAATCTGTCCATAGGACATGAATGTCACACCCAATGTGATATTTGTAATGCAATATGAAAAAAAAAAAAAAAACAACCAGGGATTTATTGGTACCTTCTCATGGCCCTATATATTCTGTCTTATAAGTTAAATTTTTCCATTTTTTGAAAAAATTGAAATACTGCACTTATATTCATGGCAGAGCATAAAAATGATATGCATGGTAGTGCGTCACTTCTATTGATTGTACATATAATACACACCTTCATACATTTTCTTTGGCACATGGAAGCTCTGAAGGTTGTCTGTACACCCTTTTCTGATGGCTAGCATGCCCTTTCCAATAAAATCCTCAATCATCAGTAAACCTGCAGCAACATGCTTACATGTGTCATGAGGTTCCTTGCCTGCAGGACACTCACAATGGGAATTCAGAGGATCTCCATTAACTTTATCCAGTCCAATTTTAAAATTGTAGGATACCTGATAAGAGTTAAATTACATGGATATGTATTCCTGGACTGCAAATTAAGCTTATGGTGAACAGTCAATTATAATAATGATAAAATTTATATTGCGCCTTATATAAAATTTACTCTAAGGCGCTTAATTTACAGAAGAGGAATGAAACAAAACACAATTAAATGAAATTAAATGGCATAAAGATATATAACTGTAAAATTATCAAAATAAAACACTATAATTAATATCAATACTAAAGTTTTTTTTGGAGGGTGGGGGTGGTCATTGTAGCATGACTATTAGCATATAGCATAAAAATATTATGTAACATATCAAAACCTTTTGTTTCATTGCTGCACCAACTATTCCTGCTAAATAAATATGTGTATCTTCTGACAGTATGCTACAAGCAAATATTCTTCCTCCTGACAGAAGGTCTTTGCCCTTTTCCATTGCTTTAATGTCTGATGACATCTGTTTGTCTTCTGCAAAATTAAAATCAATTGGTACTGGTAAATTTAAATTAACCCTGTATCACAGTCACCATAATGACCATATTAAAACTTCTAAGTTCACAATTAGATAAAATCTGTGAAGTTACACCTAAGTAATTGCATGGAGTGTCAGTGGTGGATTGTGGGGTGTTATTATTTGGGTTGCAAACCTCACCCTATCATCTGGTTCAATATTGATAACAAAATGATTTCTTTTGCCATTTTGGACTCTCCAAAAGTCTGAGCAGAAAGGAAAACTTGGATTGCACCTCCCACCTTATTTTAAAAACTATATGCCCCCGCCCCCTCCTAGGATGCTGTGAATACAGTGTGAGGACATTAATAATTTTAAGCAATTTTTTTAATAGATATATTTCAAAGTAGTTTATTGAATGAAAAATCCTTGTTCTAAAGCCATAATTTATATCTTGTTTACCTGCCATTCTATACAGGAAGTAATTCTCAATCTGGTCATGTATTAAGTTTGGCATTGAAGTTCTGGCTCCGGGGCCATAAAACTTAGCTAGCTCACTTTTGAGACCAAAATCTGAGACCGTCTCAGATTTCGGTCTCAGTCTCAAGTTTGGTGTGCCATAAAAAATTCTCGTCTCAGTCTCAATCTCATATTTCTAGTTTGATCTCACTTATGAGCTCAGAAAGTTAGATCGCTGGAAAGGTGTCTCAACTCCGTTTTTTTTCTTCTCACTTTCAATATGGCTTCCGCAGCTGCCCGATTGAATCCGTATAACATCATCCGTGGGAGAAGAAGAGCGCCCCGGCCCCGGATTTTTCAAGATAGATCCAATCCCCTAGAGGATTTGGAAGGTGATGAAGTTTTCATTCGGTTCCGGTTTCGTCCAGATACAATTCTGTGGATTGTTGGCTTAGTATTTGATGATTTACAGAGACAGACCCATCGAAATTGTTCCCTACCCCCTTTGCTACAAGTCCTCGCCGCCCTGAGATTTCTCGCCACTGGCTCGTTTTACAACATTGTCGGAGAGTCTCTTGGGATTTCAAAGTCAGCGACAGGGAGAGCTGCTCGGATGATATGCCGTTTGTTAGCATCCATGGCTGCGCGCTTTATCAATTTCCCAGCCAACTTGGATTCGTACAAACGTACTTTTTTTGAGATTGCAGGTAAGCATTGCATTATTTGAGTAGGGTAGTATTCCGTAGGGGAACCAGTCTTATTCAGGGTTAGACTAATTACTGCACTGCTATGTTAAGGTTTGATATATATATATATGTTATTGTATTTCGTTTTTAAAGCTAATTTTAAGGTATTACAAATATTTCACGATATCAGTTTGTAGTGGATAAACATGTAAATAAGGAAATAAATAAATATGACCAAGATATTTTTCTCTCGGGTGAGTGAATTACCCTGGTCAAGTTATTTCCCTTTTTGTTTGTGTGCTATGTACACGGATATTATTACACATTCAGTTCACACAACGATTCAACGTGACAATGCATTCAGCTTCTATCCTATGTTTATCTAGTTCACGCACCTGAAAATTCAGTGTTCCTATGCAGCTGTAGATGTCCTCGAGGATAAGTATATTTGATTAATTTAAAAAAAAAAAGAGTTTTAATCCGATTTTCCTCTGTTTTGCATTGCACATGTATACAACAGCCTTGACGGATGTGTTGCTTATGAAGCTTCACTTTTGTGGCTATTCTTCTTGTCAAAGTCCTATTTCTACATTCAAACTTCGTTGTATTGGCTGCTTACATCCCCTTTTCCCGAAGCAATAAGTAGAAAATAAATTGGTGAGGTATATTGTACAAGTATATCACTATCGGAAATGAACAATGTGCCTTTAAGTCTTCGTATTGATAGGGTTTCCGAACGTTGTTGGCTGCGTGGATGGCACTCGGATCAAGATCAAAGCACCAAGTGAAAACGAGGGAGATTTCATCAACAGGAAAGGATTCCATTCACTTAATATTCAGGTACTCATACCCCACACAAGAATGTTTTTGGATATAAACTTGAAAAGTAGTAAAATGTAAAGCAATGGGGTCGCAGTTGATATGCAGTTATACTCTATTCAATAGCTTATACAAACCATTAGATCAAGGTTTTAATTTATTAAAACCGTAAGGCGCATTTCCATGTTATTTGTTTTTTCATGCAGTCAAATTAGACATTGTTTTGTACCCAATTACTCATCTGCTCCAGGTATCTTGACCAGGGATCATCCCTGTAAAACTTAATTTTGTGCAGATAATTGTCTTTACAGTATATTTTTAAGATTTGAAACTCGAGAATTTTTTTTTTTTTTAGGTTCATACAACATTTATTCACATTATGACAGTCAGGGTTTTAACATCATGCCCTTACAAACCCAAACTCAAGAATTTTTTTGAGTTTGTTGTTTCAGAATTTTTAATTTCATTTTTGGTGTATATATCATTCATGCTGTGTACTGACCTGGATATTCCCTAGCTGCAGAACTGTAGCTCTCTGAAAAAATATTTTGACATAACAGAGAGCTACAGTTCTGCAGCTAGATATTCCCATGAAACCAAATATTTTTATGTTCCCGAGATCGAAGATGGGGGGGGGGGGGGGGTATTGTTTTTGTCCAGTCTGTCATACTGTAATTCTGTCTTATCGGGGGCATTTGTGTTTCACAAACATATCTTGTAAATTTGCAGTTGTAAAAGGCAGGTATAATGTTAAGTAATTGCCATATATTGCTTAATAAAAAACAATTGTTGACATTCACAATTAATCATAATTGTAGATGGTATGTGGACCCAATTTCAATATCACCAATGTTGTGGCCAAGTGGCCAGGGTCAGTTCATGACTCTAGGATGTTTAAGGAGTCTCTATTATGCAGAGAATTTGAAAATGGTATGTTGATATTTTTACTGCAACAAGGTAGTACCAAACAGATGCGTAAAAGTTTTCCTGAAGTTCAATACCTTTGAAACTTTGATATTTTGTTCTAAGGAACAAAACCTCTTATAAAAGAAATCTATCATAATAATTTTTTTCTGTACTTAATTTCAAATGACAAGGAATCTGACCCCGTTAGAATAATGTGAAAGTTACAACCTGATATGCGTTGTCGTCTTGGTCATATTTAACGAGGCCAAAAAAAAATGTTGGTTTCCACTCCACTTTCACCTCAACATTTTTGATGATCGGAAAGTATTTTTTTTTTATATGTTGAATCATTTTTTAATGATTTTAATTAGTATTCTACTATGCCTAAAACATAGTGATTGCCTAGTAATCAAATAAAAAGTTATAATATGGTAAACAAAAACTGTTTCTGTGTTTTATAATCTGTTAGTGCATTATAAATAACTTCATAAGTCAATAAATATACTCTTGTTGTAGTGATGGCATTTGCAAAATCTATGAGAATGGGGAAAAAATGTGTTAGGCCTAAGGGTCAGCAGAAATTTGTAGGGTCGGTCGGAAAAGTGAAAACCAATATATATATTTTTTTGGCCCGATTTACATTCTGCATATCATTTAAAGATTTAACTTTGGCATTATAGTATATATAATAATAGCAACTCTTCTTCTGAGATGCGGGAGTCTTATTGCTGTGTTTCTGACAATATGCATTGTTTATTGATATAGGGCATATACAAGGCATACTGTTGGGGGATTCAGGATATGCTCTCAAGAAGTACCTCATGACGCCATATTTGAATCCCTCAGATGTCCACCAGGAGAGGTATAATGGTGCACATTGCAGAACTAGGGTTCTCATTGAGCAAACCTTTGGCATATTGAAAAGAAGGTTTGCTGGTTTGCATACAGAGCTGCGACTTTCCCCAGAAAGGGCCTGTAATGCCATTGTAGCTTGCTGTGTGTTGCACAACATTGGAATTGTCAGGGGTGATATCCTACAGTTTAGAGGGAATGATTGTCCCCAGAATCCCACAGACTACGCTGAGAGAAATGTTAGAGTTCTTGATGGTAAAGCAGTACGGGACCACATTGCAAGAAATTACTTCTAGGTAAAATAACATTTAGTCAAAGTTATTTTAAATTTTATTCAAACCACTAATAGTTTTAATCATTGTTAAACAACGTCATTTTCACTGTTGAATATGACATACAATGGTAATTTTAATCATTATCAAACAATACCATGTTCACTGTTGATTATTTCACACAATGGTAGTCTCTATGCACTTAACTAGCTCAGTATTTACCACAGGTAAACTGTAAAGAATACTATTTTGTAAGATATAGTATTGTTTACATCTATTTATTTACACTGTGCATGTGTAGTAATTCTAATTAAAATAAGGACTGATCAAGCAGTTTATAGAGCCTTTTACACAAGTAATAATAACTAAAAGCCATTGTCTGATTGCTTTGTAATCGTTTATTACCATGAACCATCCAGTGCCTAGGTTCAATGTGTCTACACAGAATTGCTCACAAATTATCTGCAGTGTGACATACACAGAAGACAAGACAAGACAGGATATTCAAAATAACACACAAATCTAATCATGAATTACATCAAATCAAATATAATTATAATGATACATGTAATAATAATATTGAGGATAAGAATATATTTGGAAATGGTTTTGTTCAGTAATTCAGGTATATCATATAGAATACAATACTTTTAATCAGTCAAGTTGTTTTTTTAATTGGAATTTAACTGTCATGTTGTGCATACCACCCCTCCCATTTCAGCTCACCTGTTCAAATTTACATTACAGTTTCCTGACATAGTGCAGATTCAAGTTTGTTTAAATCATGACCCCTGGGGATAGGGTGGGGTCACAATCTAGGATCAATGTTTTACATGCAAATATATAAGGAACATCTTTAAGTACATGTATGACCAAGGTGGAAGTTTTTTTTACCAAACACAGACAGACAGACAGACAGGCCAAAACTAGATGCCACCATATCGTCGATTCCAGATAAATATAATAAAGCCTGTTCTAGTACATTACCTACATGTATTTAAATTTCTGAAAAATGAGACAGAGACAGGTAGGAAGAAGATTGAAATGAATTTTTTCGCATTTCTAGAAGCTCTATTTCTGATCTAACTTTCTGCATTTTTAATTTCATTAATTCCATCTCAAATTCTAATTTCTTTTTCTCTGTTACAAGTACATCGCGATGTATGGTGTCAATTTCTCTTGAATGGCGTTGTTTTTTTTTTTACAGAGGGTGTGTTCATCTCTACAGGTTGGGGACAACACCCTGAGGCATTGGAAGTTGATGGTCCTGACTGCTCTACATTCATTGACGGTCCTTCCTTCTCTGCAGTTCCCGTTTCCTCTACAATTATTGCAGACATTCTACCATTAATTCTCTAAAACCAAGTTTGGAGACATATTATTTTTTTAGCCCACTTGACCTGAAAGTTCCAATGAGCTTTGTTGTCTGTCTGCTCGTAAACTTTTCGACAATTAAATTTGAGGCTCTCATATATGACATTGTTTGTATTTTTATTTTTTTACTAAAATACACTTTCTCAAGTAAATTTCAAAATCTGTATACTATTATTGCTTACCTATGTGCAAGCTTACACTTGTCTCCATCCCCCCTTCCACTCCTTCTAAAGATGGCTTTCCAGATAGAAATGCCAGCATGGCCTCATCAATGGGGGAAGGAGATGGGGGCTTTGGACCTCCACCTGTCGAGGGATATTTTCCACTACTGTTGATTTTCTTTGCTGTAATAAAATGGCATATTTTAATTTAAGGTAGCTCACTACACTAAAGCTTATACTCTTTATGACACTACATGTACGTCACAAGATGGCGATTTAAATGTTTTGTTCATATGTGTTGAAATAAATTTTTGAGCCACCTTAAATGAGATTTAAACATGTGTAATTATATAAATCTTAATTGAACTGATGCACAATTAAATATTTATATTTGCCATAAATCCATGTTTACCTCGCTGCTTCATATTTGACCATTGCTTCTTGGCCTGTTTAATGGTCCTCTTCTTGCATACCCTTTCCTGTGAATATTGTATACATAAGTCTTATTACATAAATCAAACTTGAAGCTAATTAAATGTTCCACTGTCACATTTACTTAAACTTTTAGAATAGATTTAGATCATAGATATGAATTAGAAGTGTTTGATAAAATATCTTTATATACATGATATCTTGAGAATAAAATCCCTTTAAAAGGGGGTGGGGGGGGGGGGTACTGTGTACAATTGGTAAGTTCAGGCTTAAATTGTTGCCATGTAATACTAATATGAAATTGGAAAGGGAAAGTATCCAACTTCACCATATTTGCATTTGAATTAGTAGTGAATTTGAAAATGAAAATAAGTTGGGGTGGGTGGGTAGTTCTGATATCCAGATAACTATAAGGCTAGTACAAGAGTGTTTCCTAATGATTATATAAAGTAAAATAGAAATATTACAGAACTTGAAACAAAGATGAAGTTATACAATGATGGTCTTGCACTCTGACTCTTGTGTATGTTTGTTGTAATCAAATAACCTGGTCTGAATGCAAGGGGAGTCGGAATTGCATGACACCCGTTTTGATAGTTCCATACGTAGGTCTATGAATGTACTGAGGTTTCTTTTAAAAATATGGTAGGATAAGTGATAACATTGTTTAAGAATCATAGTTTTGGAAATCAATGCGCCCCTTGAGTCCAAAACCCGGATCCCCTTTTCATATTACCGAATCCGCCTCCAGAAACAATTCTATAAATAGCATTTGATACTCGCTCTGCACATCGACAAAAGATTCAGTAACGCCAATCTAATTAAAATTAGATCTTTGATCCGCTCATGCAATCGATTGCATGAGCGGATCAAAGATCTAATTTTAATTAGATTGCAGTAACGCAGGAGTAGATCTACTAGATTTTTTAAGCGATCGGTCAATTTATTTTTCTCAAAAACAACATAAATGAGAGTATTCTTTGTCTAACACATATCGCACGGAATGCGCAGAAGTATTAAGAAACAGAATATGCCCCATACTTTGATTTTGAATGAAAGGAGATCTAGTTACTTTTCTCAAACACTTAATATCGAGTACCTACGAAAATTCACATGGATGTTTGTTTCATGAGCTGAATTCAAGGTTTGAAATAATTTGAGAAAGAACCATGATAATCTGTCACAAGAATACATAGGTACAGGCAAATATACCTGTAATTACAAGTAGATCTAACTATATATGGTTTCCATATCATTTCATTTTCGTTGTACCACAGGAGTTTGAAATTTTATCGATAAAGTTAATAAAATGTACTTGATTGACCAAGCCATGCATGAGATATTCGTACAAACTCCTGTGGTTATACCAACGATTCTGATTGACTGCGTTTTTGTTAATCGTTTCATTGACGAGAGACTCATACATGGACAGAGGTATCATAAAAAAAATGGAAGGAAAACTTGCGTATTATGCGCTACGAAAAGAAAAATATATTCATTCCATTACTGAATCTTTTCACGGTGATAACGAGCGTTTAAAAAAAAGTGTATGATAAAGATCTACATAAAAAAATTATATAATTCATCATTCAATCTAATTAGAATTAGATCCTTTGATCCGCTCATCTACTATCGCAATAGCGATAGTAGATGAGCGGATCAAAGGATCTAATTTTAATTAGATTGTTCATCATTCGGATATCGTGAATAAATATCTAATTTCAATTTATTAGTCGGGAACAAATGATGCAAAACTGACAACCAAGTTCGTGTTTGATGGTCTAAATTATAAATTAATAACTCTTTCTTCTGTCTTTATTGGGGGGGGGGGGGGTACTTCAATTATACAGACTAGCTTGTACTTACGCATTCACTGTGGCAGTCACCGCTTGCCACGCGTTTTCCTTTTCGTATTTCCCACTCTGGGAGCCTTTGAATTTCCCTTCAATTATTTCAATTCTTGAAATTACTTCTTCGTGAAGAATTTCCTTCTCCAGCTGACTCCAGTAGGGCTCGTGGTTGCTGCTTTCTGAACTTTTACTAATTAGATTAGCGATATCCTTTTCGGCCATAGCGTTTTTTTTTTTAATAAAATAGCAGCTGACTTATAGATGAAACGACGTAATTGACGTCAACAACGTCAAATTTGACATAACAATAGAAAAGTTGTAAAAAAAACAAACAAACACAACAGCAGTATATTTCTTTAATTTTCCATGCATTGCGCAATATTAAGTGGGCGTGGCATTGCAAAATATAAAATGTAAACAACACATCCCATAATTCAACCAATTTCCTGCTCAGTTTCCATGGTAATGATCTCGGTTTCTGTCTCAAGTTAGAAATTGCTAAATGAGCTAAAACTAGCTTTATGGCACACCAAAAGTGAGACGGTCTAAGTTGAGTTTAGAAAGTGAGATTTTTTTTTAAATCTCAAAAGTGAGCTAGCTAAGTTTTATGGCCCCGGAGCCTGTTCTCCTGTCTAAGTTGTTCAAAGCCCGTCGTAGGCCAGAAAACTTTTAAGGGCTCCGGAATGATGACGTCCTCTGTAAAATTCTTGTTCCTGTCATACGATTCAAGCCTGCAATATTCATGCAATATACCGTGTTACCACAGGCACCTGAATTATGGATAGCGTGTGTAGATCTTATGTACATACACCCCTCCACCCCCTTTTTTTCTAGACCCAATAAAAATATAGAACCAGTAATCCATCCAAATTATGTGATTTCCCCACCAATCACCCTAAAAAGGGGGGGGGGGCTGTACAAAATACCTAAACACGCATTCCATACTTCAGGTGCCTGTGCGTGTTTTCCGTTACAACGTAGGCCTACTTGTTGTGTATAGTATACGTGTACAGTCTAAGTGATGTCGATATTGAAAAAAATATTTTTTATAAATGCATTACCTATATATTGCATAAATATGAGAGAGTAAAGACTTGATAATACTGTAACACATCTTGGTTCATACAGAAAAACGGTCCATTGCGTTTGATTTTATGTGCATTACGATTATGTGACCATCTACGTTTTAATTACGATTCTATCATCTTTGTGAATGAAGTAATTGTCAGATGTTTTGTATCAATATATACCTTTCGATCAGATCAATCTTCCGACCCCTGGTTACTGCTCCTCTTTGCGCAAACTCACATTTAATTTGTTGTACCGTCCACTGTTTATACTTGTCCGCCATGATAGCTTTTTCTATAACCACTAATGCACGCGCGCCACCTAGCGAGTAATACCGACGGCGGAAACTATTGAATTGATGATCTCTTCAAATGAATTAATGATATCAACAATTGAATTGATGCGCGCTACAATTAAATTGAAGAGAACAATAATTGAATACGCCAGTTTCTTTTGTCGATAAAGATTATATAAAGCTCTAAATATATATCTGTGAAATTACAGCTTGATAATATTGTGCTAGAAGAAGTTTCCTTGAACATGAAGGAGGTAAGTTATTTCAAAGACATTATCATGTATCAACCATATCATTAGCTAACATGAGCTGCATGTTTGTGACCTTGACCTTGGAGTTTTACCAAATTTTCAAAACTGTAATGGAAAATTGAACCCTGCTCATACAGTACACGACACGAGTTTTATGCGTGTTCCACGCAACGCGGTGGACCTTTAAAATTGTCGGCACCTTTGAAGTCCTATTTTTCCGCGCGAGCTAGACATTGAAGTCCACGGAGGATCTCCGTGGATGCCACCGCGCATCTCCGTGGATGTCACCTGTACCTCCGTCGATGCCACCGTGTACCTCCGTGTGATAAAACAAGGAAATAATTTCCGAAATGATTCACCCAAAAAACCCTTTCGCTTGGCCAGCATACATGCCCTCACCCCATTACTTATTTAGAAATTAGCTATAAATCATTCAATTCTTGTAATTGTTGTTTAATGATACGTTGGTGTTTTCGGTTCATATCCGTATGTAGACTTCCCTGCAGACGTTCACACCTTTTTATGAAACGCCTAAATTCTCGACATCCTGTATATAAACACCTGTGTTATTCCTACCACTCGTCGGTACATTGTTTCACGGCACGTGCAGCACAATTTCACCAAATAAAAGAAGGGTCATGAACAACGACAATCACATGCCAGTAATTTCAATTTGATAAACAGCAGTTCAAAGAAATGTGTACCATAAGCAATAGTTTATTTTTACGTAAGGTTTTCATTGTAATTAGGAATATGTGATTACATGTACATGTTTACATTGGATATGAATTTCATTATGTACTCAACTGTGAAGCAATGTGAGCAAAGAATCAAATTTTTATCACTTAAACAAATAAATATTAAAATTATCTTTACTTTTAAACAAACCTTTAGAAAACTCCGTACTTTCATTAGGAAAATTTCATTAGAATGCCCATACTTCACATTAATGATAACACGTTTTTGTTTTTTTTTTAGGGTTTTTTTCTAACTTGATAAATACTTTATTACACGCATGTATTATTTACTAAATGTATATATAACAGCTTTTTGTCTTTATATTTTTATATACCATTGCATAATGGTGATGAGATCCAATAAATTGAATTGAGTACATGTAGTCTTGAAATATCACAAAGTAAAGAGTTGACAACGATTGAAATAAAAATGCAGACGTTTTCTCGTTTATTCAGTAACTCAATAACTTGCACGTCTTCTGAATGAAAGTTGTAAAACAAACGTACTAGGTTTTGGTCAGTTATAATATAATACGGGAGTAAAATTCATCTAATCTCCGCTAGCAATGGGTTTTGAGTCAACTGTGCCTTCGTGCACGAATAATCTCGGCTAACGAAGATGAAAAAAAACAAACCTATTTTTTATGATTACCAATGCTCTCTCTCTCTCTCTCTCTCTCTCTCTTGCTTTCATTATCTAATGCATCTAAAGATTAAATTAAAGATTTTAATAATCGATAGCGTATATGAATAAAAGCAAATAACCGTTAAGTCATTTCTGTTTATATTTATATTAGTTTTTTTTTTTCATGAACTAGTTGCATTTGACACTGAGGATTTACATCCTTAAGGTATTCAATGTATAATGACTATATTTCATATCTAATAAATGGATGGTGGAATATTTGTAATCATGGTATCATTTTGAAGGGTTCATCAAATAAAAATAACCCACGGTAGGAATTTTCTAAATTTTGTTTACTGCTTGATATATTTCACCTAGAATTTAACATTGAAGTATATGGGAAAAGCATCTTTTATTACAATATTTTAAAAGCAAATTATATATTCATACTAATCTCTTGGTAGAAAGTTACATACACTTTCTTTTTATGAAAATATGAAATAAAATTAATCATTGACCACACACATTTTTAGAAAATTAGATTTTTCTTATTTTTAGAAAGGGCAGACAACTCTTCCAAAAAGTCTTAAGTGCAAAAAGGTCAGCTTCTAATCATTTACCAGTCATGTGAATTTCATCTGCTTCACTTCCATCATTATTTAACAATAAAGTTTTATGTTGATCTAAATCCTTCAAAATTGTTCATTATCCTTTCATTATACATGGAATACCTTAAATATTGATTACAAGCACGTAGAATCGGAGAGGGTGTACTTTGAAAACTTGAAAGGTTTTCGTAATCAGACAATTTAAGCACCATTTTTGTTGTTATTTTATTGCTTGTCAAGAAATTTACACAACTTAACCGGCAACATACCCCTTCTGATACATTGAAAAATATAAGTAATGTTAGCACGGGGCTCTATAAAGTTCAATCTGCAGTTTTGTCATACTTCGTCATTCAATAACTTATTCAAAATAATAAAAAAAATGTTTGTCGGGTTAGCGGTACTATGATGTATGACTATAACAATGACCTGTGTATAACTTGTACATTCCATGCAAATTCGAAGGGGTTTTCGCCTCAGTAGAACAATGGGAGTCAGCTAATCCGTGTATTTGAAATCAACAGAAGTGCTTAGCTTCTTGCGGAAAGTGTGAAATATATTGGGTCGGCGTAAGATACCCGTGATCTTAGACTAGATCTGATATCGCGCCGACCCAATATATTTCACACTTTTCATGAGAAGTCAAAACCCAAACTAGCTAACCGTAATTTAGTTATACTGTGAGAAAGACCCTAGGAATTTGCATGGTATATACATATTATACAAAAATCATTGCATTATCCAGACACTCCCGATGAACATCTTTTTTTTATGAAAACCTCTATCAAAGTACATCGAACATAAGTCTCGGTCAAATGTAATTAACTCGGGATTTTAAAAATAAATCACTCGATGGTTTGTATTTTTGCTTCTATTAATTACGTAATAAATTAATTCCAATTTGTTAATCATCGACAATGCTCTAATTTCTATATTGGATAAAATTATATTTGTCAAGATGCATATCAACACAATATGATGGAGGTAATCATGTTAAACAGCGCATTTGTCACAGAGAGAGAGAGAGAGAGAGAGAGAGAGAGAGAGAGAGAGAGCTCATCGGTAATTATTAAATATCCCTATCACATGTTGTACATGTATGTTCTTCATTTACTGAATATACTAATTCGCATTCAAAA
Organism: Ostrea edulis; assembly: GCF_947568905.1. NCBI lineage: Eukaryota > Metazoa > Mollusca > Bivalvia > Ostreida > Ostreidae > Ostrea > Ostrea edulis. Next base: position 19,552,126 of record NC_079169.1, read on the forward strand.
CAGGAATTGCCTGTAAGTATGCATTATTTAAACATAGAATTTAAGAATATTTTAATGAAGAAAGAAGACTAAAAGAAAAAAAGTCAAAACCAGGTTTTCTTAAAAACATAATATATAGTGTTTGGTATCGTTGGAATCGGCTCAATATGCTGAAAAACAATATAAGTATCAGGGGGGAAAATATTGACATTTTTTTCTTTTCTTAAAATTCCACCCTTATCTTGATTATTTGGCCTGCGGCACATTTTCACATCTCCCGCAAGGCGCCCGTGGCCAGAACAAAGCTCTTAGCAGCTGTGTGTATTCGCAAATAACACACACTGTGGAACACGGAGGACACGGTGTATCTCCGTGGATTTTCCTCCGTGGTCTTTCCACGGTGGGGTGTATAAAACTCGTGTCGTGTACTGTAACTGTTGATTGATAAGACTCTCATATTTTATATATATGCATTCATTTTGAAAACACCTTCCTTTTGATAACAAATTGTTGACCTTGTGGCCTTGTACATGTATCATGGTTATACAATGACCCTTTGAGTTTAGATTGGGGCAGGAATATTGGTTCAACATTTTTCACGGAATAAGATAGTTCAAAAATCTTTTTAAAATAACAGTAACTGAACAACGTACAGCAAGGCCAAGTTGACTCATGTGAGCAATGTGGCCTATTGACCCTCTTCTTTTTCTAATAATTGCAGTTTACTTAGTTGCTTTCCAACGGAGATGTGGGTATAGCAACTTGTGTATCATATGCAATTTTAATGATTCGACCCATTTATTGTACGTCTTAACTATTACATAATACTATGCATCTGTTTTATTTTACTGGCATTCATCTTTTTAAGTGTAGGCTGATGATTTTAATGCAGTGTTAAAGGAAAGCATCAATGTTGACTTGAAAGTTCAACAACAAAGTAGGTATTTTACATCGTTTGGTCTACAGAGAAATCCCACAATAGGAGGTGGTAACTGTCTTTTCCGGGTAATTAGTTTTTCCCTTTATAGTCATCAAAATAACCATCTTCAACTCCGAAATCTGGCTGTGGACACACTTAGAGGTGATGTAGGTTTATTTCAAAATTATTTTCTTGAAGACAGAGGTACCCCTGAGGAGCAAATTAATGTGTTAAGTCAGCCTAATACTTATGCAGGCCAGGGGCCCGTTTTACAACACAACTTACGACAAAGTCGCAAATCTTAGATTGTATTACACTGTTATTGCTTTGAGTGAATGAAGTAAAACTTTTCTGAGGCTTAATTTTCAACATTTAAAAAAAAATAGTTTGCATTTGGAGTGAATGATCTTACAATAAACTAGAAAATTCCAGTATGTAAACTTGGTCGTAAGTTCTTTTGTAAAACGCGCTCCAGGAGTCTATTTTAGCTTTGTCAATGGCTTTAAATATAAATATACT
>NC_079169.1:19558542-19564697 GCF_947568905.1 Ostrea edulis
GATATCTCTCAAATTGAATGAGGTATATCTCTAAGTGTAAGAGATATCTCTAAAAGTAAGAGATATCTTTCTAAGTAAAAGAGATATATCTCTAAGTGAAAGAGATATCTCATTTTAGAGAGATATCTCATTAGATTTTTTATTTAAAGAGATATCGTATTTTTCAAATAAATAGTAAAAGTGCTTGCCATAGATACCTCTTTCACTTAGAAAGATATCTCTTTGAATTTGAGAGAAATCTCTTTCACTTAGATATTTTTATAAGATTTTTATAAGATTTTGAATGAGCAATATCTCTTAAAACAAAAAAGATATCTCTTTCCAAGTGTAACAAAGATATCTCTCCAGTTTGAAGAAATATATCTATGTCGATTTTTAAGAATTATTCTTAATGCATGCATTCAGATTGCTTTTGTTTTCAATTTTATGTATGTAGATAGCCATATGTATATATATGTAACATACCTTCAAATACCATTTACGATGTAAACTAGTTTCTTCTAAATTAATTGTGATTTCCTGTATAAATTATATACTATTTATTTTCTTTCGAAATTGTAGACAAGAGGGACATACAAATCCACCATCTGCGGAAGTGGCCACAGCTGAAACATCTCATGGCTCTGTGGCACCATATCCACCATTGCGATTAGTCCCTCCGCGACAACAACCAATACAACTGCCCACCAATGAAGAACAGAATTTGTTTGCGTAAGCATTTTGTAATTCTTAATAGTTCACCAATCTGTAGTTCATGATAATCTAATGATACTGATTTTATGATTTATATATATCCATATACATGAAAGTCATTAAGAATATAGAAATTTGATTTTCTTTTACATTTTGTAAAACAAAGCAAATTTGCATAACACAACTAATATCTAAAAAAAAAACAAACAACCAAAAATTAACATCAGTGTCGCTCAGGGTGGACTGGGTCAGCCATCTTGGATGAGGATCCCACCTTCAATGCTGGGGAAAAGAATTACAGTTATCCAGAATGGAAAACCACAACAAATTATATTTTCTGCACGTGGTATGTTTCTTTCTGTTGTATTACATACAGTGAACAGTTTCCAGGAAGTAATTATTTCATATCTTATACCACCCTCCCCAAAATAAAGTCAAGAGGGATATACTAAAATCACCATGTCCTTCTGTTAGTAGACATAATTCATCCAGAATATATCTTAAATACTATTCGTGGGCCTCCGTGGCCGAGTGGTTAGAGCATCGCGCTCAAAAGCACACGGCCTCTCACCTCTGTCGGCGCGGGTTCGAATCCTGCTCGCGCCGGTAAGTGAGAAAGTTTCCCAGTTTACTTTCGGAAGGTCGGTGGTCTCTTCCCAGGTGCATTGTACCTGGGTTCTCTCTTCCACCAACAAAAACTGGGCGCCACCATATAACTGAAAAATTGTTGAGTGTGGCGGAAAACATCAACAAGAAGCCCAGGGGCCTTATAGGTCACCTGAGTATCATGTAACAACCTTCCAATGTTTGAATTAGGTTTGTGTTTAAAAATAAGAATTTTACTTTTGGATGGAAGAAACATTAAATAGCTATGTGGTCATGAAGTACATGTGTCATTTTTATGTTCAATCAATAATCCTTTTTAAACAAGAGGCCCATGGGCCACATCGCTCACCTGAGAAAAGAGTGTTTATGTTTTAAACCCAACATGGCAGGTGTGACCAGAAAATCAATAGGGGGTCATACACGTTGTAAATATGTGCATTAAGTGTGTAATTATAACAATTGAATGCCCTTCAGTCAAAGATTTTTGGTGCCAAGATTAATGATATTCACCAAGTTGTTCAAAAGGAATCGACGGCGAGTTTTCTTCTTCTTAATTTATAAATGAAGACAAAAATGAAATTATATCACTAGATTTGTTTGGATGCAAAATTAACAAGAGCAGAAAAAATTGAAAAATTATCTACATTTTCCCCTATATATTCCCATGTAAAATTTCTTAAACACTCCTCCTTATATATTCCCATGTAAAAAAAAAAAAAAAAATCAAAAAAAAAAAATCAAAAAAAAATCGATCTTCTATGTGGCCCCAACCTTCGCCAGGGGACCATGAATTCCACAAATTTTAATCTGCACTACCTGATAATGCTTTTACATTAAAATGACTAATCATTACTATGCTCTTCTTGAGATGAAGATTTTTGAACATATTTTTTTTTAAATATTTCAATGTCAAACTTTGAACCCCTATTGTGGCCCCTCCCTACCCCCTGGGGGCATGACTTGAACAAACTTGAGTTTACACTACCTGAAGATGCTTCCATATAAATATGATTAATCACAGCTTTGCTATTCTTGAGAAGAAGATTTTTAAAGATTTTCCCTATATATTTGAGTGTAAAACTTTGATCCCCCCTTGGGGCCCCATCTTATCCCCGGGGGCCATGATTTGAACAAACTTGAATCTGCACTATGTCAGAAAGTTTTCATGTAAAAATCAGCTTTTCTGGCTCAGTGGTTCTTGAGAAGAAGATTTTTAAAGATTTTTCCTATATATTTGTATGTAAAACTTTGATCCCCTATTGTGGCCCCATCCAACCCCCGGGGCCCATGATTTGAACAAACTTGAATCTGCATTATGTCAGGAAGCTTTCATGTAAATCTCAGCTTTTCTGGCTTAGTGGTTCTTGAGAAGAAGATTTTTAAAGTTTTTCCCTATATATTTGTATGTAAAACTTTGATCCCCCCTTGTGGCCCCATCCTACCACCGGGGGCCATGATTTGAACAAATTTGAATCTGCAATATGTCAGGAAGCTTTCAGGTAAATTTCAGCTCTTCTGGCCCATTGGTTCTTGAGAAGAAGATTTTTAAATGACCCCACCCTAATTTTGCATTTTTGTGATTATCTCCCCTTTGAAAGGCACATGGCCCTTCATTTGAACAAACTTGAAAGCCCTTCACCCAAGGATGCTTTTGGCCAAGTTAGGTTGAAATTGGCCCAGTGGTTCTGGAGAAGAAGTCGAAAATGTGAAAAGTTTACGGACAGACAGACGGACAGACAGACAGACGGACGCCGGACAAAATGTGATCAGAATAGCTCACTTGAACCTTCGGTTCAGGTGAGGTAAAAACCTAGGTCTGAGACATCATAAAAAAAGGGTTATTTACTCCTTAGATAAAACCAATATAAGAAGATTTTCAAAGAATTTCTACATTTTCACTATATGACCAATAGAGCCCCACCCGAACACAAGAACCCCTGCCCCAGGGGCCATGAATTTCACAATTTTGGTAGAGGGCTCAACGCTCATTATAATTATGCCCACAGTTTGGCTTCTTGATGTCCAGGAGTAAAGAAGATTTTTTAAAATTACACTCATTTTGATGGTTTTTGCCCCACCCCTCAGGCCTTTGGGGGGAAGGGACCACGAATTTCACAATTTTTGTTCCCCTCTACCCACAGATGCTATATGCCAAAATTGGTTGAAATTGGTTCAGGGGTTTCAGAGAAGAAGCTGAAAATGTTCAAATGTTAACGCACGACGACGGACAAAAACAGAAGATTTTCAAAGAAATATTACATTTTCACTATATAATCAATCAGCCCCGCCTTTGCACCAGAACCCCTGACCCAGGGGCCTTAAATTTCAGTTTTGAAAGAAGCATCCTTGATCATCATTATCATACTATTAGTTTGTCTACTTAATACCCAACAGCAGAGGAGAAGATTTTCAAAGAAATAAAATGCATTTTCACTATATGATCAATAGGGCCCCACCCTAATACCAGAACCCCTGACCCAGGGGCCATGAATTTCACAATTTTGAAAGAGGCATTCTTGCTCATCATAACCATGCTATTGGTTTGTCTACTTAATACCCAAGGACAGAGAAGAAGATTTTCAAAGAAATAATGCATTTTCACTATATGACTTATAGAGCCCCACCCTAGCACCAGAACCCCTGATCCAGGGGCCATGAATTTCACAATTTTTAAAGAGGCATCCTTGCTAATCATTACCATGCTATAAGTTTGTCTACTTAATACCCAGAGACAGAGAAGAAGATTTTCAAAGAATTTCTACATTTTCACTATATGACCAATAGAGCCCCACCCTAACACACCAGAGCCCCTGATCCAGGGGCCATGAATTTCACAAGAGGCATCCTTGCTCATCATTACCATGCTATTAGTTTGTCTACTTAATACCCAGAAACAGAGAAGAAGATTTTCAAAGAATTTCTACATTTTCACTATATGACCAATAGAGCCCCACCCTAACACAAGAACCCCTGCCCCAGGGGCCATGGATTTCACAATTTTGGTAGAGGGCTCAACGCTCATTATAATTATGCCCACAGTTTGGCTTCTTGATGTCCAGGAGTAAAGAAGAAGATTTTTTAAAATTACACTCATTTTGATGGTTTTTGCCCCACCCCTCAGGCCCCAGGGGGAAGGGACCACGAATTTCACAATTTTTGTTCCCCTCCACCCACAGATGCTATATGCCAAAATTGGTTGAAATTGGTTCAGGGGTTTCAGAGAAGAAGCTGAAAATGTTCAAATGTTAACGCACGACGAACGACGACGGACAAAAACAGATAGCAATAGGTTACCTGAATAAATTTCATTTGTATTGAAATTCATTAATACGAAAGCCTAGAAGGGTCAAATCAGGATAAAAGAAAAAAAAATTAAGTCGTAATAACGAGATAATAAGTCGTAATAACGAGATACTAAGTCGTTATAACGAGATAATAAGTCGTAATAACGAGATAATAAGTCGTAATTACGACTTAATTAAGTCGTAATAACGAGATAATAAGTCGTAATAACGAGATAATAAGTCGTAATAACGAGATAATAAGTCGTAATAACGAGATAATAACGAGATAATAAGTCGTAATAACGAGATAATAAGTCGTAATAACGAGATAATAAGTCGTAATAACGAGATAATTAAGTCGTTATTACGAGATAATAAGTCGTAATAACGAGAAAATATGTCGTAATAACGAGATAATAAGTCATAATTACGACTTTTTACACAATATAAGAAAAGAACTTTCGTCATTCTGCCTCTCGCTTCGCAATCATGGAAGATGTGGCATGGAAGTATCTCGGCCTACCAAATGAAAGCATTCAGAAGATGGAGAAAGAAAAGGTATACTAATGCTTACAAGTTTGCATCTGTGAATATATTGTAACTTCAGTTTACTTATGACCAAATCCCAAAACAAGCATAAAATTACACCATACACAAAGGCGGATCCAGCGCCGGCGCGCCACCTGTTTGAAATTATTGGCGTGATTTTGACTGCATAATAGACCCGGGGGGGGGGGGGGGCACTTCGTAATTTTATGGGTAGGGACGTGCCGCTGACATTGCAGACCCCCCACCCTTTTCATATATTTTAGATTTGAGAATTGTATACCTTTTCATATAATTTTCAGTTCAAATGGTGACCTTTTCCCATATGACAAACAAGAACTGCCAAAGCTGGATCAAATTAGAAGGCCATTCATATAATTAATTGAGTAAACATTAACCTTATCATATATTTCATCACAGGCGCTTGACGTTTCATATCAATATAATAATAAGAAAAAAAATATTCCTGTGTACTAACTTATTGACAAGGTATCTCACGCCGCCATCTTGGTTTTCTTATTTACCAGCCACCTAGCTTGCAATTTTCGGCGAAAAGTTCAATTTATCATTATAATTAGACCCCTACCGTCTAGCAGCAACTCGATCAAGGTCTCTTCTCTCGCATCGTCATGTTGAGTTGGAAATAGCGTCCATTTATCGGCTGTAATCAATCGTTAATTATCGTCTACTGCTTCTCAAATTCGTTCAGTTCGTGAACCTATGACGGAAGTTGTCATGATTATACAAATGGGAATTCCCTTACTGAGTCAAATCGGCACCTGGTAAATTCGGCACCAGAGAGAATAATGAATTCGGCCCTCGTTAACTCTGCACATAGTGAATTCGGCACCAGAATAATTATGGTGAATTCGGCACCTCTTTTGGACAATAAAGAAAAACAAATCATTTGTGATGGGGGTTGGAAGGTTGGGGTAATTTTGCTTTGGTTTTTCTGATACTGATATTTCCAGATAGATCAAGGTGCAGATAATTATTTAAAATGATGGGTAAATCAAAGTTTAAACC
>NC_079169.1:19564897-19652397 GCF_947568905.1 Ostrea edulis
CATAAATGTACCACCCTGAATCTCATATCATACCTTATTATAGCTGGCAAAATTATGAAATGAAATTTAATGTCACCACAGAATTTATAATTTCCATTTCTTTCTCTCAATTCACATGGAGACCTCCTTTTTTAGAGTCTTATTTTCTTTTACTTGAATGTTCTAAATTGACATCTAAGGAATAATAATCTTGGAAGAAAAATCTACATGAAAATATTTTCTACTTTGAGAAACAAAATGACAAACATAACTGTTTTAAATGTAAGTCAGAAATAGAAAAATAATTCAATTTAATGCACTTACATATGTAATTGAAAGAAAATTCCTTTGAGTACATGATTTTAGAATGAAAATAAGATTGATTAATATTCAAAAAAGTATTTCAATTTCTTCAAAACTTCGATCTTCAGATGATTTTCCATCCATTGACACCCCAAACGTATGATCACACACATTTAGCAGGAACATATGTTCCTCAAATCTCCTTCACATAACACTTGACTACTTTTGAAATGCAATTTAAGTCTTTTTAGAAATTAACAAAGATGAGTGTACAGATTCATACCCTAGCTGTTGATGATTGCTAAAACTGATCACTACTCAAAACTCTGAAACAAATCTTTATGGATTTTTTTTGTATTTCACACACATTCACACACATACACGTACATGCATACACACATCAAAAATATCAACAAGACACTGACCCTACCAGCCACCTGAGTTATTTAGTTAAAAATATTACTAACCTCAATATGAATGAAATCTATATAATACAGTAACTTTTCTTGCTCTAGGCATGCATTTATATGCTAAATTCTAATATTCAGTAGAAGTATAATATAAGGTGTAATTCATTCCCCCAAAAGCGTCTATACTGATGAAACATTTCACAATTATAAACTTGATATACACTTTTAACACTATTTGGATCTGACCTTGAATCAGAACCCTGGAGTTGCAAGCGTCACAATTTTTGTACATCTCTTTCTGTTTTTCTTGACAATGCATCCATCATTTATAATATTCTAGTGTCAACAAAATTAAAGAAGGATTCTTTTAAATCATAAAGACATGTGATTACTATGACCATTTTGGTTCCATCTATTTGAAAGCTAGTATCAAAACCTTTAGATTCTAACATGTATATATAAACTGTGTTTTTAATTATCAAATACCAAAAAAAACAACCAAAAAACCAACCAACTTTTAGCTATTGATCTTAATCATAGTGTTTTATTTTGATAATTTAATTTACAGATACATGTATAAGTTGTCATAATGTCATTTAATTCTATTTTATTGTTGCATTCCTCTTCTTGCCCTTGTAAAGCACAATCTGATTAAAATAAGATCTTTGATCCGCTCCGTTATTGTTATAAATAAGATCTTTGATCCGCTCCATAACAATAACGGAGCGGATCAAAGATCTTATTGTAACGACATAACAATAACGGAGCGGATCAAAGATCTTATTTTAATCAGATTGTGTAAAGCACCTTAGAGTAATAAACTGTTTTATATAAGGCTGCATGTATATAAATTTTATTATTATTATCACTGATCGAGGTCATGAAATTTACAATTACCTGTTCCTTCTTTACCTAAAAGCATCAATAGCATTAAGGAAGATGTTATCTAAATTTAAATGTTTTACACATAAACACTATATATCAAGTTTGGTTCCTCCTGGAGTCAGAATTTCTACCCTAGGAATCATGATATTTACAAGCTTGATGTTTTGTTTACTGTCACAACAGAAGCTGACCACTAGCAATAGGTCACATGAGAGAACCAATTGACCTAAAAATCTATTAATTAACATGATTGAAATGTTTTAATCTTTATATCCATGATAAGATTTTCTTTATATATTTTATATTGAATTCAATTTGGTACTTTGACCTCTTTATTTTCAAAATAATTGGAATTATGTCTATATACACACATGTGAGAGTTGGCCTCCAGGTGTCCAATGAAGAAATTATGAATAATGGAATGACAAATTAATGATTGTCTAATGCTTACAGGGATGGATCCAGGAATTTTTGAGAGAGGGGAATTTTAGCATGTTATCAAGGGAGGGGGGTCCACCCTCAAAATGTGTTATTTTTACTTTATTTTAGCAAAATTTCCTGAACCAGCACCCCCTCTGGATCCACCACTGGGTTATAATTTACTCCTTCATTCTTGATTACAAACCTAAGGACACTAAATTGTAATTTCACATTTTTTTTTATTTGACAATATTTCATTATCACACAACAGCAAAATTATGAAAGCATATACATGTACGTACAATAATAGCAAATTGATTGTTCTGACATATCATTTGATATACATATATATTCATAAGAAAATTTGAACTATCATGCATATTATGGATTATCAGTCATCAAGTTTTTTGTTGTGTTTTTTTTTTTTTTTTTTTTTTTTTTTTTTTGTTGTTCAAAGTAATTTCACATTTTGAATCTTGCTTATTAATTGATATGTTGATATGGAATCAAATGACATGCATGCACGCAGAAGCTATGTGAAAAATGTCAGATGTTGTGTAGCAATTTGTAAACCCAATGAAAATTGATTACAAAGCCTATTAGTATTCTATATCAGTAAAAGAAAATCCTATTTTAATTCATATTTTGCAATAGATATGATAAAAGGAATAAGCATTTAATAATAATTATCAAAATCTATAGTTTAAAATTGAAAAACAATCTCATAAAAAGTATAACATATATTTTACACATGCATTTTTGTAAACTTTACAAAAGGAACAGATTTCCCCCCTGAATTTATATAAAAATCAGTATTATGTCCTGTGACATTTTGTTATTATGCTTTAATAAACTTCTAATATTGACTTTGTCCTTGCATGGTCATTTTGTCCATTTTTTTTTTATATCTGTACCCAGGTTTTGTCTTGTGACTTTTACCCCAACTAATCCCTTTGTGTATAATACACATTGGATGTTCTTTACAGCTCAGCAAGCCCCTGGCTTTGTTTCTCATTGTTCCTTATCTACAATTACTGGGTGAATGACTTTGTGAAGTTGTAATTTGCCATCTAATACTTTTATAAGCATTTCATGTCATGATCAACATATCATGCTATTTCAGTCAATATTATAAATAATTCATTTGATACATAATATGTAATATTGTAGGCTTATATGGTGATATTTGGAAAATAATGGCAAAGCAATTCTCAGCATGAACATTGAAAATTATGTTGCAATATACATCACCCAATACAAAGGCAAAGGATACATTTTAATTTTTACGTTTAAATTCATATGAAATATTGTGAAATTCATAATCGTGTGAATGCATAGCTGCAGAACTGTAGCTCTTTGAGAAAATATTAATTGGTACAGATCTGTCCCAATATTTTCTCAGAGAGCTACAATTTTGCAGCTAGTGAATGTGGTTAACTTATACTACCATTAAGATATGTAATCTCTTTCTAATATTTGTTTAATTTGTACCTTTTTCATATTGTACAACAAAGTATAATTTAATGCACATTAATCCTCAGATTATAATAATGTTTTTAAATAATTTTTTTTTAGGCTTAATTTTTTTTTATTTATTTGTACAAATAGAAATTAAGTGCATCATAATATATACTTTTAAAGGTAAGATGTACAATTGATACATAATCACTCATACCAACCATTCATACTCCACTCAAACATTTCAAAACTATGGATTATAAATTTTGATTAGTGCAAAATTTGTTAATTTCTATAAGGTCATCTCAAATCTGTTAAAATCATATTAGTGACTTTTTGGGGGAAAACACCTGAAACACTTTTAAAGCCAATTTAAATGGTCCAGGTCAAGCATATTTTGCTTTTAGGCCAAATCTTTGTAAGATCATTTGTGCACTTTGACAATTATTTCTAAATATTCGGGCTAGTATAATGAAGAAGTATGGATGTTTCAATTTTCATTAACATTTAATACCAAAACCATATCTCCTTTGCTTGACCAAAAAAGCCCCCCCCCCCCCCCCCCCTCCACACACACACAAAGTGAGGTCTAGATCCGCCACTGTTTAATCTGTGATTTTGGGGCGAAGTTGGATCAATTTCATTTTATAAACAGGTCCAGTGGTACGATGGATTTTCATTTTCAAGACAAATTAATAGAAATATAAATTGTTAGCCAGTAAAAGAAGTAATGATTTAAATCAGATACTTGGAACAGTGTTGATGTTAACCTATATACTAGTTAGTATATAGGTCCCTGATGTTAACTTATGAAATTCTTATATTGTATACAAGACATTATCCAACTAACAGATAGACTTTTGCAATTATATCTTATGCATTATGAACTGTAGCTAAACAATATCACTATTAAAATCTTATGTCCATTTCCATGTAGTTGGGAATCAATTAAGCTTTCCTGGTTCCGATTTTGATTTAATTTTTATTTTGTGAACATAAATCAATATTTGTCTAATCACAGGAACCGGTAATTTTGTCTGTAATGATAATAATGAGAGTCTATACGATACCACCCCCCCCCCCCCCACCCCGTGTTTTTATTAGGAGGTGGTATTGAATACACCCGTAAATATCATTACAGACAAAATGGTAATATATTTACAAGTGCACTTTACGTACTGTTCTCCACGGGCAAGGGCACAGGCACCGGAAGTATGGATACATGTATTTAGAGATTGGCCTTCTACTGGTATATAATAAAATGATTTTATTATACCGGTAGAAGGCCAATCTCTAAAGCTTACAAAAAAAGCGTGAAACGATTACATGAATCGAAAGAGGGATGAAATAGACTACGAATTCATACATTTCAGAGAAATTATTACCACCAAAAAAAAATATGAAAAAAGGTGGGGGGGGGGGGGGAGGGTGGTAGTAATATCCATATTTAAGGTGCCTGCGGGCAAGGGCGCATCAAGGAATTGTTTAAAGGATGAGCGGATTGCGACCCAAGTTTGTGCCTATTCCGCCCCGGCCCCAAAGATGGGTGAATATCGCAAACTGGTAAAATGACCAGTTTTGTTTAAAACTATGGAAGTAAAGTGGAGTGACTACAACCCTCTCGATCCGCCACTGATGAACAAGAACTACATTACGGGGATTAGGAAGCACAGGGTTCATTTAGAATAATTGTAATCTTTAAGGAAATCTTCGTGGAGCACATTATCGCAAATAGTTGCTGAAATTGAACCTTACCATAATTCCGCCGGCGAGGATTGCAGCTATTTTCACTTTCATATCGCAGGAGGTGCGTTTGATGAGCTATCAACTTATACAGGCAGTATCTCCTCATATCTACATGTACAGGGGCGGATCCAGGAATTGTGGTTACGGGGCGCCACTTTATGAGGCAGTGGGTCCATGGAGAAGCCCTGGTTGGGGCCCAAGGGGCGAAGCCCCCGGAAACTCCTGGGTTTTACAAATTTTATGGGGCTTGAAATATTTCTCCTATTTAGTCATTTGTACTAGATATACATGTATTTTCTATCATTTTAATAAGGTGAAATTAATAAAATGACCCAAATTTTAAGTTTTTTGGAGGGAAAATATTAAGTTCTCCCAATAAAGTAATTAGAAAAATTAAAAGATTTTGTCATTTATTTCTCCGCCTGCGCCCCCTCTAAATCCGCCACTGATGTATATTGCAATAATCTACCAGAATATACTGACACCTTATAGGTGATACTTCATTAGTACAAATGGACACCACCACCACCACCACCACCACCATCCCTCCAAAGGGAGGGGGTGAGACTAACAACGAAAGGGGAAAAACACATTCATAGGCGTAGCTTGGGTTCGAATATTACCGAGGCAGGGGGTCTGCCTCGGCTATCGATATTTTAACCACGTAAAAGGTGGGTTTTTTTTTTTTTACCGAGGCAGCTGCCTCGGTTGCCTCAATGGAAGCTACGCCACCGACATTCCGCAAATTATAATATACATGTAACAGGCTGTCTTTGCATTTAGTCCGAGTTTTTTCAGTTATCTTTTTAAAAGTGTAGATTATCAGTATAGCAATGTGCATACTAAAACAGAACAGTTTCTGCAAACCGAAATTTGCGCAAACTTGATCAGCTTTCAGCAAATTTTCGTTGCGGAAACTACTTGAAAACAACGTAGATATATCAAGTTTCAGCAGGACACACCCAGTTTTTGCAGGGAGAAAGCTTTCAAGATGAAAAATGAGTGCGGAAACTTGACGAAAACCACTTGTACACCTAAGTCTATGTAGTGAAATTTGTATTTTTCATCCATTTGTAAATTCCATGTTTTTAATGAAAAGAACTTATAATAATTGACATTAATAAATACTATGTAATATTGCAGGTAAATTTTGTAGGGTATATAAGCGAGTGGGGGGGGGGGGGGGGGGGGAGGATTCAGACCAGTTTTTAGTGTTAGGAATTGCATGCTTTAGTCCCAGTTTGTGTTACTCTGAAGTGAAGTCCCAATTGGTTATTAAAATGCACGCTTTTTTCTCTCTTCTTTTTATTGCAAAAACTAGCACCAGTACTCTCTAAAGTATTTTGATTGCATATCTTTATTCTTAAAAGCTGTATATTTGGCATGCGCATATTTAATATACATTAATGGAAAAAAAGTCTAAAACTATATCGCATTAAAAGTGTACAAATTAAGTTTACTTAGTTCATTCCCAACATTGGGTGCATGATCTTTAGTTCCTTAGAATGTATTAAGTACTAGAGACACACGTTACATGGATATGAAAACAGACTCAGATTTGATTGATAGGATATTGTTTAAGTTTCCTCTCGAGAATTTTTCACTCATATGAAGACGTCACCATTGCCGGTGAAGGGCTGAAAACATAGGCCTATGCTCGGTGCTTACGGCCTTTGAGCAGGGAGGGAATTTATCGTGCCACAGAAGTTGAGACAGTGGGCCTCGGTTTTTGCGTTCTCATCCGAAGGACTGTCCCATTGGGTCGTCTCTTACGACAGGCAAGGAGTACTGAGGACCTATTCTACCCGGTGTTGTAAAGCATAAGATTTTCCCCCGCATAGACTTTCCCTCCGGAAAAACGGGCCCGGGATAGACATTCCCCCCCCCCCCCCCGGAAAGATGGGCCTGGAATAGAATTTCCCCTTACGAAGAATTAACCCGGGTCCAACCCAACCCCCTAGGAAAAACCGTCCCAGTATAGAAATTCCCCCTAAATGACAGTACACTCCCATTCTTACATTTTAGCTATGTATCTGTTTCCATTTCTATTACTAGAATTCTCTTGCTTATTTAGACCCAGTAATTCTTCTGATTATTTTGTGTGTGTGTGTGTGTGTGTGTGTATCGTGAACAATCATCATCTTATGATTTTTTATAAAAAGGAAATTGCTCAAATCGTGTAATGGTATATCAAAATTCATTCAGACATCTTACGTCTTTATCGTTATTTACAAGTATCTAACATTTGAATTAGTAAAGTTGGGAAGAACTTAAATGATTTTTTAAATTTAAATAAACGAGAAAATTTAATTACTTTTATTTATACAGTTCATCTATTTTACTTTTCAGATATTTTAATTATACATCGTATAGTCGATTTCTTACGAAAAATCCTACTTATATTGACCATCGTTAAAGTCTTTTGGTATTTACAATATGCATTTCAAAGTTTTCAGCGTGTAAATCCAACTTCATCATGTCAACAACAAAAAATATTCGTTTGTTTTATGAATATCGTAATATTAATGAGCGCATATCTATTTCCTTAAACTATTATAACAAATGAAATCCGGAAACAGGGGGGGGGGGGGGGGGTGTTCTATATATACCAGGGCGATTTTTCCGCCAAAGGGGAGACTCTATACTGACTTTGTACATAGGGGGAAATTATATGCTGGGGCGCAATTCCGGGCCCGTTTTTCCGGGGGGGGGGTGTCTATGATACAACACCGGATCCCCACGGGATAAAACATATCTGATATACATAGTACATGTAAAATCCCTACATTAACTGGATACTGGATAGTGGACTACAGGGGCTTTGCAATTGAGGACTAACCAAATCACGGTTAGGGTGGTTGGGGAGGGGTTGTCCCCCTCCCTTACGGGAGAAAATATTGAAGCAGAGCAATTTCAAGCACATTAAATTCTAATCTTTGAAATGATGGGGGGGGGGGGGGGGGGGGGGGGGGGGGGGGGGGGGGGGGGGGGGGGGGGGGATCTCCACACCCCTTAATTCCGCAAATGAGAATGTTAGTTAACTCTATGATAAAATTTAGAAGATATAAAACAGAAAGAATTTTGATACAAGTAAAAAGTTTCATATATTTTTGGAAAATTATTTAGATGTGCAATATTTAGGATTAAGCTCAATAAAAATCCGAAGTATGTAACATTTGATAAGGGTAATTTTCGCATGGGGCGCCTCTATGCCGGCTTGATTAGATCGCGTCGTATACGTACATTTAATGACAGAGTGAAATTTCAGTGTTTTTATTGAAGAAAATAAGTGGTTGTCATAGACAAAAAACTCCGCACTTTTATCGTCTCCAGAGTTAAATGTCGCACTTTTAAAGGTATTTTGTTGATTAGGAATATGCATTGATTGATCACTATTTTACGATCAAGTGTTGCATCTATATATTTTGGAAAATGAACTATACGTGATGGCTGGTCGAGGGGTTGGGGAAAGGGTGGGTGCTTTGATCAGTCCGCTACTAAAGTTTTCCTAGTAATGAAGACAGTATTAGTTCTTCATTGTAAAATCAATTTCCAATATCAACCGTAACTATTTCAACTCCAGTAAAGCTTCCACCAAAATTTACAACAAACAACAAATCATCGATACATAAATGTTCGAGATTATGTCTCTAGGTAGTGTCAAACATAACAACGAAATCTTTCTTTGGAAGCGGAAGACCATAATGATAACAGAGATAACAATGAGGTCTTCAGCTGGAAGCGGAGGACCTGAATTACAGTAAACAAAAAACCCATATATACATGTACTAGACTAGATAGGTTAGGGTCAATGGCTTATGATCTCGTGTCTGACGAAGTGTAACGTGTAGAATTTAATAGGGTAGTTTGTTAATTGGGAATACAAAATGACTGACTAGTGGGGCCACTATTTTTTATTTTATTTATTTAAGTAGTGTCAAGAACAACGAAATCTTCCGTTGGAAACGGAAGACCTTAATGATATCTTATTCAGGTTTCCATTTGGGAGCAGAAGACCTTAATTACAAGACTTGTTCGGTTAGGGTCAATGTGTTATGTTGTCGTGTCCGACGAAGCGTAACGACTAGGATTTAAAAGGATAGTTTGTTAATTGGGAATACACAATGACTGACCAGTTGGGCCACTATATATTTTTTATATCCGAACTAAACATCGTGTGATTATTTCCTGTACATATATGAAGTATTCAAATTGTACATTGCATAGAATATCAGGGACTAAGTAGAGTGATTGATCAGCATTTTTCGTTCAAGTGCCATTTCTATCTGGTCAAAACGAGCCTTTTGTCAATTTTGGACCATAAATCCTGCAGGAGGAGGGGTGGCTTCTGCTCCTCCGCCGCTAAATTTTTTTTTTTTTAAATTTCAAAATATTCAAAAATAAACACCGCACGATTATCTATTCTAAATATTTAAATTATTCAAAATGTTAACGTTGTCTATTTCAACTTTCTATATAGTTAGGAAGCTAAGTGAATAACGCTGAATATTACCGCAGATATCCATTGCCTTCATTTACCTAATTAGTATAGATCAACACAATTATATTTATACGTTTACTTAAAAAAAGTGGCGGATCCAGGGGGTTAAATTGCAATATGAATACTTTACTTTTGAAGAAGAAAAAAATAGAAAACCCAAACAGATAGAAACTCCAAATAAACAATGAAACATACTAGTAAAGATCACAGGAATTTATCACGTACAAAATCAGTATCTAGGTAGTATTAGTGGGTTAGTGTCTGACGAAGCGTAACGGTCAGGACTCAATGGTGAAGTTCGTTAATTGGAATTACACAATGACTGACCAGTGCTTTACGTTCAAGGGTAAAAATGGACCACTTGTCAATTCTAGAAATTGAATTGTGCGAGGGAGAGGGGGATGTTCGCTCTCGGTCATCCACCACTAAAGTTAATAAACATCATATGATGAATTCCTTAACATGTATATATGTAAAGTATTCAAAATTTTAACATTATATCTACTTGTATTTTAACTTCCAATAATGTTACAATGATAGATGAGTACCGCTGTTATAGGCATCACCAAAATTATCTAGCTAGTGGCGGATCCAGAGGGGTAAGAAGTAGGCATAAAATCGTGATAACAGTACTTTGCTTTTGGAATAATGATTAATAAACCCTGACAAGACAACCCTGATATATATATAAATGTCCGTGATCATAGAAATGTATCACATAAAAAATCGATGACTAAGTGGAATAACAATTAATTGTCAATGATAACAGGTTTTCATTCCGAAGCAGACCTTAATTACAATAAACAAGTACATCCATACATACAAGACTAGTTCGGATATGTTGTCATGTCTGACGAACCGTAACGAGTAGGATTTAAAAGGGTAGTTTGTTAATTGGGAATACACAATGACTGACCAGTGTCCCCACTACATTTTTTTTTTTTAATTTCCGAACTAAACATCGTGTGACTGTTTATACCATACAGATATGAAATATTCAAATTGTACATTGTAGAATACCAGGGACTAAGTAGAGTTACAATGGGAGTAGTTTTTTTAATTGGAAGTACACAATGACTGACCAATATTTTCCGTTTGAAAGTGCTTCCGCTCCTCCGCCTCTAAAGTTGTTTTTAATTTCAAAATATTAAAAAATAATCCTGGTATGATTATGTATCCTAGATATTTAAAGTATTCGAAATGTTAACGTTGTTTATTTCAACTTTCAATATAGTTAGGAAGCTAATATTAAGTGAATAACGCTAAATATTACCGCAGATATCCATTGACTTCATTTACCTAATTAGTAGATCAACACAATACGTCTACCTAATAACTGGCCGTTCCAGGGGGTTTAACTGCAATATCAATACTTTGCTCTTGAAAAAGAAGAAGGAGGGGGGAAAACCAAACAAATAAAAACTCCAAATAAGCAATGAAACATACGAGTAAAGATCATAGGAATTTATCACGTACAAATTCAACTCACGATTAAGTAGTGTCAGTGGCAACATAACGGTCTGTATTCAATGATGAAGTTTGTTTATTAGAAATACACAATGACTGACCAGTGTTTTACGTTCAAGGGTAATGTCTATCTGGTCAAAATGGGCCGCTTGTCAATATTAGAAATTGAATTGTGCGAAGTAGGGGTGGGGTGTCGTTCTAGGTTATCCACCACTAAAGTTAATAAACATCATAACATCATATGATGAAGGCATGCCTTTATATATATATATTTATATATATATATAAATGTATGTTCAAAATGTTTACATTATATCTACATTTATTTTAACTTTCAATAAGAATGATAGGTGAGTACATGTACCGCTGTTATAGGCACCACCAGAATTAATTTAGCTAGTGGCGGATCCAGGGGGGTATTATAAGAAGTAGGTATAAAATCGTTGTAACGGTACATGTACTTTGCTTTTTGAACACTGATAAATAAATCAGATAATCCTGATATATAAATGTCCGAAATCATAGAAATGTATCACAATACAAAATCGTTGACTAAGTAGTGTCAATGGATTGATTTAAGGTTTCATGTCCAACGAAGCGTAACGATTATGATTTACGAGAGTAGATTGTTAATAAATTGGGAGTACACAATGACTGAACAGTGCTTTACATTCAATAGTCGTGTATATCTGGTCATTAAGTGGCTGGGGAAATAATTAGTATTATGCGTGAGGGATGGGAATGGGACGGGGGATCCGCCCATTCGCCACTGAAGTTATAATTTGAAAAATAAACATCGTATAGTTAAATTCTTTTGCGTATACAAGGTATTCAAAATATTAACGTCATCTATTTTATCATCCAATGAAATTAAAATGATAAGTGAAGACTGTTGTAACCACACAACTTGTGTAACTAATTAGTGGCGGATCTCGGGGTTAATACATTTGTAAGTAGACCTAAAAATTTGCGATAACATTGCTTTGCTTTATGAGTAAAAAAGTCTACAATACTCATAAAACATTGATACACAAATGTCGAAAATCGTAGAAGTTTATCACTATAAAATCGCTCGAGATGTTTAGAACACTTAAAGCCGAACTTCCCTAGAGTCGAGACGTCTGTTAACCGTTTATTCGGACACGCCTGTCAAAGTCTTTTCGACGCTTAAGGTAATGATAGCAATCGGAGAAAGTACTTTGACTTGAGAATGAATACGATTGTAGAAGGGAGGGAAAGATGGACCGAAGCATGCATTTTGTAAAACGATTCTTGTGTTGTTAAATAATCGAGAATCTTATTTGAGATGTCTGATTCGGTTCACTAAACAACTTAGCATCACCTAGCAGAGTTAATCTTTCACCGTAAGCACTTAACACTAATTTTAGAATATGTAAACAAGTTGTAAGCTAGGCCTATTCCGTAATTCAACAACATATCACAGGAACTGGTAATTTAATATGTAGTAATAATACTGCTACCCTTTATAAAACCACAAGGATGGTGGGTGACGATAATTTTAAGAACTATTTTGAAACGAAGTTTTGAGTGAAGTATCAGCCCTTGTAGGCGCCCCCCCCCCCCCCCCCCCCCATAGCAGCTGATTAGGGAATGGTACGGTATATGGTATATACCCACACTATTATTAATACACTGACAAAATTACCGGTTCCTGTGAACATATTTTAACACCTGACGACATATGAAGGGTTGTGAATAGTGAATGTGAGCAACTGCATGTGAATGCACTGGCAATGGAAGTTGATGTAAATAGATACATGTAGTATGTGCATGTATATATATTTATACATACACATACTATATATTTACATTAACTTACAGTGCCCGTGTGTGAATGAGTATTTCATAGTATTCTTGTCTGCTTGTTGCAATAATATAGTCCCGTCCAATTTTATATGGATATTTTTGTGCAAGGGTTATATGTATACAATTAAAATTGCATGGGGAAAAGTTTAGTAATGCAGAGCTCTAATATCCTATATTATCTCTCATGTTTTTTAGACATTTATTCACAAACACATAGGCCTACACATAAGAGTTTATAATTACTATATATATTTAAAAATTAATGTCATGCCTTGGCTTTTAAGTACATTTTAAGAATCATGACAAACAACACTTTTTAAGATACAATTTTCTGTTTTATTGTTATATTCATGGAATAAAAATCCCATCCTGTGTTTTATTTGGGATATCTATTCCCATTCATGCTCAAATAGGATATTTACTGCCATTTCATGTTCATTATGGGACATTTCCTCCTATGGGACATTGTATCCCATATTAAGTTTAAATATGGGAGTTAAAATCCTATGGGAGAAATTATATTTTTTCTCCCATAGGATTTTTGGTGGGAGTGAAAATCCCCCAAGTGGGATTAAAAATCCCTCCAAAATCCCATGGGATTTTTTGATTTCAGGTGAAATATCTTAAAAACTACAATAGTTACAAGTGTAAATGTTGGTGCATGTCTTGTGAACATAAAATCCCATCTTTTTTTGTAAAGGGTTTATTTGTATCCTTAATAAAAGGGTTGGCGAAACTCCGGACTTTTGTCGTGTCCAGAGTTAAATGTCGCACTGTTATGTAACTTTGCGCAGCAAGCGAAAAACAAGAATTGATGATTCAGATAGGGGGTCAGATTCTGGAACAGAGAAACATGATATTCTGCAGCAGGCTCTCAATCTGGCAGGCATCGTTGACGATATGGATGATAGGGTGCTTTCTAACATCGGTAATGCTGATACCTTAGAACTTACAGATGAAGTTGTGCCACCGACACCCCTAATGGAACATAAAATAACTTTGCATAGAGGTCAGATCCTTAAAGAGATGATCAGAGAGTTTAAGAATATTGACCCTTTCAGTGACATTGTTACCATGACTGTGTTATTGCCCAACGGAGTACCGGAAACAGCAGAAGATGGAGGAGGGGTCACGAGGGACATCCTTTGCGAATTCTGGAACTCTTTTTTTCAAGAGTGTACTTTAGGAAGCTCATTCAAAGTTCCTTGTTTAAGACATGATTTTGGGGAGATTGAGTGGCAGTCCATAGGGAAGATCATTGTTTTCGGATGGAAAAATGTTGGATATTTCCCTATCCAGCTGTCAATTGCATTTTTGGAACAATGTATATTCAGCACCGTAAAAAGCAATCTATTACAAGAGTTCTTGAAGTTTATTCCTGAAAGCGATGCTGTGTGCCTTAAATCCGCTTTGGATGACATAGAGTCTGTTGATATGGACGAGTTTCTAGAAATTCTGGATCAGCATGAAATAAAAAGAATCCCTAGACAAGACAATATTAGAAGAATTCTGGAAGAAATAGCCCACAAAGAACTGGTCCAGTCGTCGATGTTTGTTATCGACTGTATCGGCCCTTTCCTGAGGAAGCTCAGCATATCTGAGGAAGAGCTGAAGGCAATGTACGACAGCTTGTCCCCCACAACCAGAAAAGTTTTAGCTCTATTGAAGTTTCCAGAGGTTATGTCTCCGGAGGAGATCGTTGTGTCGAATCATCTACGGCGATTTGTTCGGGAACTAGACATATTCACCCTGAAAAAATTCCTGCGATATTGCACGGGTTCAGACTTGTTGCTTCAAGACCACATTGACGTCGCATTTGTAAACGTTACAGGATTAGCACGGCGCCCGGTTGCCCATACTTGTTCATGTTTACTGGAAATTCCCAAAACCTACGAGAATTTCCCTGGGTTTAGAACGGAATTTTTGGCGGTCTTGAATGCAAATGTTTGGATTATGGACATTATTTAACCTCTTTTACACAGAATGAGAATACGCGTGTATATAGCTACATGTAGGTTCACCACAGATTGTTGTCTATAAGCTCAAGAAAGCTTTATTTTTGAGTCTGAAATATTGGTATATAGCTTTGGTACTTGATGATACAGGGTTAACATGCACTTTGAATGTATCATTTTATATACAGATGTTTAGCTTTGCTCCAATGCTTTTTGTTTTTAAACTAAGCCTTTATTTTGAGTTTGAAATACTGGTATATGGCTTCTATACTTGTTGATACAGGTTTAACATGCACTTCAAATGAATCATTTTATATATAGATGTTTAGCTTTTTGTTCAAGAACTAAGACAAGAAATGTTTTGTTATTTTAAGAACAGAAACTCCTATAATGTTGCTTCATCAACTTCTTCAATTCTGTTTATCAATAAAGATTTTTTCATAGTTTGTTGTACAATATTTCGTTCTATTTACTCTAATTTTTCACATAGCAGTTCTTTGATTTCCTTTCGAACAAAATCAGAAAACCATTGGTCACATCGCTTAAGCAGTTCTTGTCATTAAACAAACTTGGCAAAGCTATCTTTACAACAGCAATTTGATTCAGAAAAATTATTCTAAGAAGGATTTTAAAATGTCGTCAATGCATTTCAACTATTTTGCCTTTATCTCTTCGAATAAAAGAATGTGAACCTTTCTCTGAACAAACTTAAATCGAATGCTTGTACTAGCTATGTGCCAATTTTGGCTGAAGTTTACCGAATGGTTCTGCAGAAGAGTTTTAAAAGTTGTCAATGTATTTTGACTATTTCCTTATCATTTCTACTTGGAAA
Source organism: Ostrea edulis (assembly GCF_947568905.1). NCBI lineage: Eukaryota > Metazoa > Mollusca > Bivalvia > Ostreida > Ostreidae > Ostrea > Ostrea edulis. The sequence goes on from NC_079169.1 coordinate 19,580,681, forward strand.
AAGAGCGCGGCCCTTCATCTGTACAAATGTGTATGGATCCCCTGCCTGTAAAGGACACTTTGTGCCAAATTTGGTTAAAATTGACCCAATGGTTTTAGAGATTTCAGAAGAAAATGAAATTGTGAATTGTTAACAACGACAACGGGCTGAGGTAAAAAAAACCACAAAAAAAAAACCCCCACTCTTGAGCACTGGGCTCAGGTAAGCTAAAATTCTTCCTTTTCGGATAAAGGCATTGTGGCAGTGAATGTATCAAGGAGAAAAATGAAACCTTGAATTTGATATAATATATTTAGAGGAAATCTAGCAAGTGCTTTAGACATGATTACATATTAATGGGCAACAATTTATAATGGTTCTCTTTGCATGTAGACTTTTAGGCCACCTGATTGAACTCAGTTGACCTATTGAAATTGGTAGTCGTCGTACGTCGTCCGTTAAATATTGAACGTTTTTAACTTCTTCTTGATAAGTACTATTCCAATTCTTTTCAAATTTGACATGAAGCATCTTTGGAAACAAAGGGCACATAAATAGTATACTGTAAATTCCTAATAAAACGCGAGTTATTTATTATCGCGTACATTCGCGAGGAGCATCGATTGCGAAATTAAAGTTTTCGCTTTTTTTTTTCATGATACTAAAATACATGTAAACACTATTCATTAAAACAACATTCTCGAATTTGAGTTCTCGCGATTTGATGTGTTAGAGTCAACTCGCGATATAAAGTACACATTGTCAAAAAAATGACAAATTTTCAAAATCTACAATTGCACGTCTAATAAAAACTAATTGCATAGTAATGTAGAGCAGGAAGTCCTTTACAAAAATTGCATAGTAATATAGAGCAGGAATTAATAAGCCCTCTACCAAAATTGTAAATTGGGTAAATCCCGGGGAGGGTATAAATGTGAAACATTTGAAGAACATCTTTAATGCTATTGAAATTAATTTTAAACTAAACTGATATTTGGAATGATCAGGGAGCCTTTTATAATGATAATTTCATGATACTAGAGGTAGGGGTTTTGGTATTACATGTAGGATGGGACCAAAATGGCCAGTGATGAAATGTGTTTACAATTGAACTTTTTTTCTTCTTCTTGATCACTATTGTTCCAATTATTTTTTTTCAAATTTGGTATGAAGCATCCTTGGGGACAGGGAGGGGGGGGGGGATGAATTGTAAAGTTTGGAACTCTTGTACCCCTGAGGTCCTAGGGCTGGGGGCAAAAACTGCCAAATTTTCAAAGATCTTCGTCTATACATCCGCACATTTAGTATAATGAAGCCCTCTGATCCAGTTGTAAAATTAATGACCCAAGGGTCGGGAGTTCAGGTCCTAGAGCGGGGCCAATATGACCATACAGTGAACATGTATTAAATCTTAGGGTATCTTCTCTTCTTTCAAATATTTTTTGAGTTCTAAAGAAAATAAATGCATGTCCATGAAGCTCCTACTAAAATTGTAAAAATCAATGGTCCCTAGGAAAGCAGTTTAGGCTCAAGGGTGGGGCCAATATGACAATATGGTGAACATGTATTATATCTTAAGAAATATTTTTCTCTACTTCCATGTGTTTAAGAAAACTAAAAGCACAATTATGATGTCCATGAAATCCTTTACTCGAATTGTGAAATTCATGGGTTCAGGCCCTAGGTTGGGGCCAATATGACCATATAGTAAATCTTACGACAAGTAAAGGGTACCGAGGACCTACATGTATTATAATCCGGATCCCTACGTGAACAGTTGCTATATACAGATATTATGGTACACTGAATCTAAAGCAATAAATGGAAAACAACAGTGATGACTAATAATGAAACAAAATAATGCAGACTCTCTAAACTTGTTTTAAATTTCATTTGACATACAAAATCATTCACAACTGCGAAAGAATCGCCTCTCTGAGACTCAAGTATAACTCCCTTGCGCAATCTGCGTCTTCTGGCATAGCATCACCTGCTTCCTCCATGATATCATAACATAGTTCTTTAACAGTCTCATCACACGGGTGTTCTGGTTTCGGGGTTGTCTCTTCTTCGCACAGAAGAACTTCGTGTGAATCAACAGGGCAAAGCTGGTTTTCATAACCGTACAATTCAGGTAAGGTGTACATCATGAGAGGACGGTTTCCTTCGCGAAGGATATTTGAGCTCGATGAAAGGGTGTGCGTGTTCCACATGGTCGTCAGCATATCCAAATCTCTCTATTAAAAGAACCACATGAGATTAAAAATTGCGTGAAATTCCAATTTGCAAGCATTACATTCTGTCATTTTCAATAAACACAAAATGACCCTAATTTCAAGCGAATCTCTACAGGCTTTCTTTGATATTTAGTAATGAACAAATGCTACTGCAACAGACATATGCAAGAAAACATCTCGTGTGTGTGTGTGTGTGTGTGTGTGTGTGTGTGTGTGTGCGTGTACGTGCGTGCGAATATACAGAATAAGGTTCATTTTAATCTAGTACCTGAATTAGCTTGATGAAACAAAATTGCACTAGGCTTTTATCCAAGAAACTGCCACAAAATGAAGTATCATTAATATCAGTGGAGAGTCCTTGGAAAAGATCCATCCAAAATTGTCCGACTTTTTTCCTAAGGCATCCCCAGAACCACTCAATTCTTTGATTATGTGTGCTCTTTCCATAAAGGAAGCTCTTTGATCCCGACAGCTCATCTTGGTGGTTTCGTCTCAGAAATATCTGCATTTGTTCAATATGGGTATTCTCCGTTCCCATGTCAGATCGAATACGCATAGGACAACCCGATTTACGTTTAACAGCCTGAATGTAATAATATGCGATTACTTTGGGGTCACTGTTTGTTGTGCTTGTTTCAAGCCATACAATATTCCTTGAAAACCCGTCAATGCATCCGTTGATGGCTATTCCATCAGGCTTTAATTTGTCATAGGAATCAATGTGCCAGACAAAGTTTGGTCCCTTGCTTTTATACTGACGTCTCTTTAAACGATGTCTCTTTCGTGCTGCTAAGCCCTCTGGATCAAGAATCTTCATTATTTCATAAACAGTGTCTCTCGGAACACGAAGATTGTTTTGAATGCATTTTAAGTGCATCCAACGATAGCCATACAATCGACCAGATGTTTGATGCTCTTTACTTATAAACATCGCGACATCTAGTAGATCACTGTAATCCTTTCTTCTTCGTAACTTCAATCGTCGAAGAGTGCGCTTCAAAGTTGACATACTGATGATAGTACGATGCGCTAACGCCAGAAATGCAAGTATTTCTGCATTGGATAAACCAAGTTCAAAGTACAATCTAACATGCTCCTCCATCCTCATAAGCGAATACTGTGATGTCAAAATGTTTCCTATTATATAGCAAAATAAACTCGTAATTACGACTTATTATCTCGTTATTACGACTTATTTTCTCGTAATAACGACTTAATAAAATTATCTCGTAATAACGACTTATTATCTCGTTATAACGACTTATTATCTCGTAATAACGACTTATTATCTCGTTATTACGACTTATTATCTCGTAATAACGACTTAATTATGTCGTAATTACGACTTATTACCTCGTTATAACGACTTATTATCTCGTTATTACGACTTATTATCTCGTAATAACGACTTAATTATGTCGTAATTACGACTTATTATCTCGTTATAACGACTTATTATCTCGTTATTACGACTTATTATCTCGTTATTACGACTTACTATCTCGTTATTACGACTTATTATCTCGTAATAACGACTTAATTTTGTCGTAATTACGACTTAATTATGTCGTAATTACGACTTAAATTTCTTTTTTTTTTTTTATATATTCTAATTTGACCCTTCTAGGCTTTCGTACATTAACATTCAACGAAGTTATTAATATTTTAATTATGTCTCTCCTCTTCTATGGGGAGACATATTGTTTATGTTCTGTCTGTCCATCTGTCACGAAATCATATGATCTCTTCTCCTCCTAATAGTGATTTAGTGTGTTGAGTTACTTTAATTCCAATGAAACATGAACAATGTTGAAAATCATGTCTTAGTGGTCCTGAGGTATACAATATTTCAGATATTATATTATGCATGGAACAGGAGTTACCTGATGTACATGTAAATTGGTATAATTGCACCTGGTATTATGTATATGTGTTAATAATACATGTACTTTAAAACTTTTAACACTTCAATATTGTAATGTTTATCTGTATATGGTCATTTTTCGATATTAGTGCAATCATACCAATAGTAAGGGCAGAAACTCTCATGACAAACTAGATCTATGAGGAAATTCAACTTACATTATGAAAAGTACTGCATTGACCATTGATTAAAAAAACTAGCTTTTACATTTATTAAATATTTAAAGAAAAAAACAATGTCTGCCGTGTCATGCGGGTCTTGGGGAATTGTTTGAATTAATGACATTATGATATGTATTGTTTTGGCATAAATCATTTCTTGCATTTGTAGAAATTGTCCTTAAAGGTGTATCATGGTACTAATCTTTTTCAATTTTCTAGTATTGACTTGTATGAAATTTGCTATTCCTTTGAAATATTATTTAGACTGTAAGATGCATGTATCATTTAATTTCATTTGATCAGGGTTTACTTACAATTGCATCGATTTTTCAGAAAATTTGCATGTCCTTTGACAGAAATAGGACTCGACCCATCAATGGATGTGCTTGATCAGTCTACTTGCATATCATAATGAAAAATCTTGGTTAACTATTACAAATGTTTTAAAATTTATTTCTGTCAAGGAGTTCCTTATATACTTTACATTACAATTCATAGACTCTTGTGTGTATCAATCTATTACTTCTTCTCAGTTTATTACATTTCTTGTATGCTGTAGAAAAAAGAATCTCAGTGTCTTGAAAAAGGCTAGCTGTTATAGTGAACATCAAAGGTCAACTCTAAAAAAATCTATGTAATGAGTCATTAATGGGCAAGGATATAGGACATGTGGTTCTGCACTTCACAGGGCCAGCTGAAAGAATGCTGTGGTAGAACCTGGTTTCCATGAATAATGAGGGATATCCCATCTCTGTTACAGTGTTCCACTTTAAAGATTTTGTGGGAGATAAAAATATTTTTTTGTCAATGCACAAAGGCCCTGCTTTCTGTAAGCCCTGGTAAGAGACTGGTACATATATTTTACATACATATTGCATGGACCTAAAATAATACGTTGATGGTATCCAAGTTGTTCTACTGGGTAAGCACTCCCATTCTGTCCATCTTTATTCAAGCATTATAAACCAGAGAGGGAACACTGGATTTTGAGGTAGATTTTCCGTTATTTTTGCATTCAAAGTTAATTTTTTTTCACATGCAAATTAAGATAAATATCCACCCTTTTCCGGCTGAATTAAAGGACTAAGCACCCCCTTCCTTTCAGGCTGTTGAGTTTGAAAGCCCCCCCCCCCCCTTTTTTTTGGTTTGATTGTCAAGAATTTTACATGACTTCACCTTTGCCCCCAACCCCAACCGCTATGTGCCTGATACCCTTTGTAATTGTATTGTGCAACAAAAATAAAGTTCCGTCCAATTTCTGACATGCTGTATTGATAAAAAAAAAAAATTCTGATATAGAATCTAGATCTATTTATGATTGAAGAAAAAAATATAGCCTACCAAATTAACTTTATTATTATAAATTTTTTGAATTCATATGTAATTAGATATGTAAGATATTTTAGATTTAATAGAAATTACTTTATTATTTTTTTAAAATCCGTTAGTAATTATTCCGGAAATATATTGTTTACTGGTGACGTTTCACCCAAGTACATATAATTTCAAGAGAATATCGCTTGTTTTCATCTGCCCGTGTAGCACATTCATAATAAACCACTTTCGATGGCACATCTTTTAGCGCCATACATTTTACAAATTCTATCCTTAGGCCTAGTAAATATTTGGATTTCACGTTACTGCGTGTATGTCATGAGAAACTAATCTCATCACCGGGCATCGGTATATCTATTCGAAACTGGATAGTCAACTCGAGTGAGCGGTTGCTATTTTTGATGCGGTAAAACCAGAGATAGGTTTGTAATTTAGAATCTCCTGCATAAGTTGTTTTATGACGTCAAAATATAATACCGTGACGTCAATATCTAACGTTTATATTTCGTAGGGGATCACATGATCACAAGACTAGAAAGGGTGTACTGGAATGGGGGTTCTACTATGTCTTAAGATATATGTTATTGAATTGATTGATGGGATATTGTTTAACGTCCCTCTCGAGAATATTTCACTCATATGGAGACGTCACCACTGCCGGTGAAGGGCTGTAAAATATAGGTCTATGCTCGGCGCTTTTGGCCATTGAGCAGGGAGGTATCTTTAGCGTGCCACACCTGCTGTGACAGGGGATTTCGGTTTTTGCGGTCTCATCCGAAGGACCGTTAAGGACATTGAAGTTTTAAGAACACATCTTTTTATTTATACTGTTGCTGAATTCGAATTTCCAAAATTTCGGCTTGAGCACCACTGAAGAGACATTATTTGTCGAAATGCACATCCTCATGGGTCGAGGCCTCTGCTGGTGGACTGGTAGTCTCCAAGGGTCTCTACAGCCCAATAGTTAAGTACTTCGTTAATAGCTTGAAAATACGGATGTATATTTGAATAATTAAATTGCTGTTATAAAATTTAGAAATTCCATTTCAAAATTAAGGATTATCTACCCCATGCATAGCTCTTATCCTTGGATGATTTTCGCTCCAGTGTTTGGCACTCTAGTTTTCCTTGTAGTTACCAAATTTCGGCTCGAGCATCATTAAAGAGATATTATTTGTTGAAATGCGCATCTGGTGCATTCAAATTGGTATCGTACAAGTTTTACATTAGAATTTGGCTTAGATATTCAGAACAAGAATTTATATGCCCCCGAGATCGAAGACCGGGGTGCATATTGTTTTTGTCCTGTCACTCTGTCTGAAACTTTAACCTTGCAACTTTTTAACAGTAAGTGATAGAGCTTTGACATCTCACATGAGTATTCCTTGTAACAAGACCTTTTCGTGCGTACCAACAATTTTTGACCTTGGAGTTTGACCTACTTTTTGAAAACTTTGCTAACAACTTTAGAACAGACCTTTCCGTTGGTACTAAACCTTGACATTTGTCCTACTGTTCATTTTTTTGTTTTACATTGGTCATAACTTTAAATGGTAAATATTAGAGCTTTCATATTGTACATGAGCATTTGTTTTGACAGGATCTTTCTACTGGAACGAAGATATATGTCCTTGTGACCTTAGCCATCTTGGAATTGGTCATTGTCGGGGGCATTTGTTTCACGGACATATATTGTTTTTTCCCCTAGATTTCATCGCCCTTGGGAGTAGTGATACTTTTTAACTAGTACTCAGGAGACCGATAAGGCCTGTTGGGCCCCTTGTTAAATTTACAGAAACGCAAACCCCCGTAGTACAGAACATGAGGTCAGATTTGAAATGTAAAACTTAATGTTGTATGTAACAGGTAAAGCAATAAAGCTCTAATTCTTAATTAAACCGTTGTAAAAATGTGCTGCTATGATAGTGTTATATGTAACTTTAACCATGATCAGTGCGAAGTTTACGATGATACCCAAATAAAGAATTTACATTTTCTTAACTATATATATAAATGAAAGGTGAAGATAACGAACAGTGATCAATCTCAAAAGCAATCCAAAATAGATAGTTGGGCTAATACGGACCCCTGGACACACCAGAGGTGGGATCAGGTGCCTAGGAGGAGTAAGCATCCCCTGTTGACCATTCAAACCCGTGTGACCTATATCCTGATCAGGTAAACGGAGTTATACGTAGTCAAAATCAGTGTGCTAAGAACGGCTTAACAATCGGTATGAAACGTGTTAGACAACATTTGGCCCAATGAATGAGTGTATTGATGAGCTAGATCGTTATAACAACCATATAATTTGCGTAATGCTGACTCCAATCGAGACTGTTGAAACTCCTGTTCCATCAACTTGTTTGTCAGTAGCTTGCCTCGATTTAAAAACTGACCCTACGCAGAACAAGCTCTTGCGTATCGAATCAGTTGAGAGATATAAACACCATATGCAGGTGATAATGGAATATTGTAACATAAATATGGAAAGTTGATGACGGAGAAGCAGAAATCATCCCGTGTGTCTTACAATTGAGTTGTCAGTTTGCCGTTAGTGTCTTCTTTCAATAAAATATCTAAGTATGAAGTAGAAGTGGACGACTCTGTGATGTCTTTTATTTTGAACTCACAGGAATATGTCGAATCGCCATATGAATGAAAATTATTAATAATAGACAAAACGTCGTCGATATATCTAAATGTCGAATTGAAGGCCACAGGAAAAGATTTTTTCTTCTCGCGTATAAGGTTTTAAATAAATTCTGCTTCATATGAATATAGAAGCAGGTCAGCTAACAAAGGAGCACAATTCGTGCCCATTGGAATTCCAACACTGTTGGAAGACCTGGGGCCCGTTTTACAAAACTTATGGCAAAGTCGCAAGTACGTAACTTCAGACAGGGAAGTCGCTGAAATCTAAGATAGTCCAGCTTTGATATTTTAAACTGTAACGAAACAACATTTGTAAAACAAACAAACAAACAAAACAAATAAAAAAACAACAAAAAAACCCGGCAAGTAAAAACCATATGCTATTCCATTGGCTAACTTAAGAGGACCTAGTGGAATATGTAATTCTGATTCTGCTATCGTATCCAAAATCATATTTCCAGATCAAGTGTGCAAAGCTCAACTTTATTATGATTAATAATCCATGTCGTATCCATAAAACATGCAGAAATTTATAGAAATCTGCAATTAAAAATTACAACAACATAGCACAAGTGTTTGAATAAAGTTTATGTTCTTCACAACCAAGTTCTTCTTCGAACGTTTGAACGATGGTTTTCCCATCTTTCATAAACGTCTCTTGATTTCTAAGGTTTCGATATTTTCTATATCTATACACTGGATCCGTCTGTGTAGACGCATCCAAAACTACATTGACAGTTTGACAACTGTCATCCACCACTTCTATCCCAGTAGGTGGTGTTGAGTTCTCCTCCTTTGAAAGAAAAGATACAGATATAGCAGCCACTAACGATATAAAATCCACTAACATAAATTTCACTAATGATATAGAATCCAGTAATGATATAAAATCCACAAATGATATAAAACAAACTCTAATGAAATTTAAAAAAAAAAAATGGTCATGTTAGCTCCGTTGAAAAGTGTTGGCCTTGTAAACGGGAGACCGCAAGTCCCAGTCCTGCTCATGCCATAACCGCGTCAAACCTAAGAAGTTAACACGAAGAGCGATTACTCCTTCGCCAAACGCTCGGCATTTAGATGTAAGAAATATCGGTCTTTCTGACCTAAATAACAGAGATCCCGTACTGTTCGCTCAATATCTGGGAACTCTTTGCTTGATACACATCAGACTTGGTACACTGGTAGATCTTCAGGAGAAAATTACCCCTATTGATTTTGAGGTCACATGGCCAAAGGTGAAGGGTCAAATTGGACATAGGGATATAATGACCATTTTACCGAGATGGCAAACTCTTTCCATTATTCCATCAAGTTTACTGTGGAAATTTCCACCTCAAATAACATTTTTTTGGATACCACAGCCACATTTAGAAACGGGAAATTGAGTTTAATCTCCTCACCAAACCCACTGACTCTCATCTATACCTTATGTAATCTAGTTGTCATCCACCCCACACTTTTAAAGGTGTGCCTAAGGGTTTAGCTACGCGAATCCGCCGCATCTGCTCTACTACTATTTTCCAAGAACAAGGAACAAACTCATCTCACTAACAGAGGATATGATCCTTGCAAGGTAGAATCCGCGATTGATGAAATGTCACTACAGGACTGACAGTCCCTCCTCAAGTATAAAGAAAAACCTCAGAATGACAGGGTTCCATCGGTCACTACGTATCATCCCGCCCTCAAGAACATCAACGGTATTCTAAAAAAAAAACACACCTTCCCATTCTGCATGCCAACAAACGAATGACTGGTGTTTTAAGGAACCACCGATGGCATCCTTCAGACGTCCCAGAAACCTGAAGGACATGATAGTAAGGACCAAACTGGATAACCCTTTACCCAATGGAGGGTTCAAAACATGCTCATACCTCAGATGTCAATTATGCAAAAATAGCTCAGACACTGAGGGTTTTAGCAGTCCTGTCACGGGTCGCAGTTATAAAATATTGGGAAACTTTTCCTGCAAAACCAATAACTGCATCTATCTCATCAACTGCGATGTCTGCCAGAAGCAATATTCAAGCAGTACAAGCAGACCTTCGCAGACGGGTCAACAACCACCAGTTCTCCATCAGAACCAACAAAGATTTGTCAGTATCAACACATTTCAATGGCAATAACCACCGATGGGAGGACATGATAGTAGTGGTTATTGGTGGCCCAGACCTCGAATTTCCTCCCTAGCCAGAATCCGACAGACCCGGGATTAGGCTGCTATTTTCTCGAGACACAGGATGCAACGGGACTGGAGTTGGGATTATACAATAACCCTCCCACGAGTAATGAAGATTCACCCATGACCAGGGCCGATTTTGCCATCATTACGACCATTTTGGACGGAATTGTCAACCGGATCAACGTGTTGGCGGGCGAAATCGCCAATCACACGGGGGTCTTGATGAAAAAACTGGAGGAAGTAGCCAGAACCCGTAAGGACCCAGCCACTAACGCCCGTTTTCCGTGTGGGGAAACGGAGCATTGATCGCCAGATTGCCCTCAGAAAGTCAAGAAAACCGTGGAAAAGGACCCTTGTTACAAGTGTGGGAAATTAGGCCACTGGATCAGCGACTGCCCAAGAGATGAAGAATTGCTGGCTATGATTGGTGAGGTACTCGACACAAAACCTCCGGTAATAAGAGAGTACACCCCATCGGAGAAGTGGAACCCACCACCCCCTAAGAAAAGGAGCAAAGGAGAAGCCGGTAGAGAAATGAGTGAAGGAGACCCAGACCCCCCCCCCCCCCCCCCCCCCCCCCCCCCCCCCAAAAGAAGAAGAGAAAGCTCAGTCTAAAGAATGAACGTGTGTGTGTGTGTGTGATAAAACTTGTGCGGACTTTAAAACTATGTTCAGACAATTTTAACGCTTAACTTGTAAATGTACAAAATTGTGTTCAATGTATTGTTTAAATGTTCTAAAATAAACACTGAAAACGTTTTTTATTAATAACACTGTGGATTTTAAAGGATTCAAACATTGAGGATCAAAACACGGCTCAGGCCTCGTCGTCATTAGCGATTTCGACTTTAGTTCGATTTTTTTTTCTCCATTGTTGCGTCATAGTTCCACACGCGCTCCTATTATGACGTCATAGCGCTCTCTAAGTTCATACCGTCCTAGCTCGGCACACGCAGTCCCTTACCACACCCAGTCCTAACTCGGCACGTGCAGTCTTACCACGGCATGCGCACCCCTAGCTCGCACTGTGTTCTAAAACGTACTTGACCTTTGACCTCAAAAGTACACTCAGTTGAACCACCCATCAGGACGGGTTATACTACTCACGTTCTAGCAAAAAATGACAGAGCAGTAATATTTGTAATGGCAGAAAGCATCATTCATGTTCAACTTTGCGATAAAGTACCTTTATAATAAAATAAGAAAGCTTAAGCGTAGCACAACTTCACGGGAAAGTTTGCCTTCTGATCTCGTGACCAACCTATCCACTTTGTCTTCATTTATTGAGAGATTACCTTTGTATAAAACATGAACTTTGTTCGAGAGCATTTCCGAATTGTAAAAAATAAATTAGCCCACTTTTGATAATTAAACTAAGAGATAATATTATATTATTGATCATTTGATGTGTAAAGCATAAGTTAATTAAATGTATAATTTTCCAGCGTGAATCAACGCATTATACCTGCGGGGATAAAATTTGACACGGGAATTTACCTGCTACAACAGCTTGCTTAACATTCCACGAGCCGAGTTGTGGAATGGATCCACTGATGGTCAGCATCTGGTTGTCGTCGTGGGTTATAAAGTGGGTCGTGAAATGGACCCAGACAAACTCCCCTGTGCTATTCCCGTCCATCTTCGCGTTTAAAATTAGCTAGAGTTGATAGCAACAACAGAAATTGGTTCCTAACGGATATATGTGTTTCGTATGTCTCCGATATGCGGCTTTCGTTGATATTGTGCCAACTGAGAAATGTATTATGACGTCACACTATTGTTCTATGTATAGGTTACATCATAGACGTCGAGTACTGTTGGATATACAGTTTCATGGGGCGTGAAAATCGAGGGCGCGGAGCGCCCGAGATTTCCACGCCCCATGAAACTGTATATCCAATAGTACGAGACTTCTATGATGTAAGCAACTTGTCACATATCTGATGACGCACCTCACAGCTGATGAAGTCAGTAAAAAGATTAAAGCTGAAATAAATAGAGATCGGTCAACATGTCGGACGTAGTCAACAATTTCAATTTTGAATTTTTATCAAATTTTGATGATTTGGACGATCTATCACTTAGCCAAGCCGTAGATAAATATGAACTTGCCGAAATAAGTTCCGGAGAATTTGATGACATAGATTTTGGACAATTTGGCATGTCAACAGAGGATTTAATTTCAGGAAGTCTTGAAAACAAACGTTTTGGATCAGTGAAACAAGTAGATACTGCAGATATTAGACAACTGGTCGCGAATCAAGAAAGCAAAAACACGCGTAGAAATACCAACTGGGCTAAGAGAACATGGGATGAGTGGGCGGCTTGGAGAGGGAATATTCCAGACTTAACTAAGATGAATGTTAGTGATTTGAATCATTTTTTATCATGCTTTGTTTTGGAATGCAGACGAAAGGACGGCTCCGAATATCCTGCTGCAACGCTGTATCAGATTAGTGCAGGACTTTTGAGATATATGCGTGATAATGGTGTGACAGATTTGAATTTTTTGGATAATAATGATAAACGATTTTACAACTTTAGAAAAACACTTGATGCGCGGATGAAAGAAATATCGTCCAAAGGTATTGGACTTAAAAAGAAGCAAGCTGATCCTATTTCACCTGATGATGAAAATTTACTTTGGGATAAAAACTTGCTTGGGAGCGGATCTTCTAAATCGATGCTAAATACTGTTTTCTATTACAATTGTAAGTTGTTCGGACTCCGCGGCATGGACGAACATCGTTCTCTCACAAGCGACCAATTCACTCTTGGACAAGATAAAGAAGGAACTTATATTGATTTCCAAGGGAAAACTTCCAAAAATTTTTCTGGGGGGCTACATCAACGGAAAATAGAGGCAAAACATGTTAGGCACTACAGCTCTTCGTCCGATATGAGATCTTTGTATTTGATATACAAAAATTACTTGGATCTAATTGGATCGTCTGGACCTGGATCATTTTACAGGTATGTTATAATTATCTTTGTTTCATGTACCACCCCCCCCTTTTTTTTTTGCTATCTTTAATACCATGTAACGCGATTATTTTCAAGCATTCCCCGATTACTTGTTACTATTTATACAAATTCCTTTACATTTATTTGTAGGCGCCCTATTTCTGGACCTACCCCCAGATTTTCGAGCCAAGTTGTCGGCGTTAACAAATTATCTACTATTGTAAAAAAATATGTGCTCGGAGGCAGGTTTGTCCGGAAATTTTTCGAATCATTCAGGAAAGAGAACTTGTGCTACGTCCCTGTACAATAATGGGATAGATGAGCAGTTAATTATGGAAAGAACGGGACACAGAAGTGATTCTGTCAGAAAGTATAAACGGACTTCTACAACTCAACAGAGCAAAGTCAGTAAATTATTGGATCCGCCACCCAAAAAGATATGTTCTTCAGGGACCGAAAACACGGATCCTGATGAGACGCCTAATACCCATCTGGATGTAAAGTCTTCGTGTGAACGTTATTTTGGGGAATGCCTAATACCCATCTGGATGTAAAGTCTTCGTGTGAGCGTTATTTTGGGGAAAACATTTCTAACATTTCGCCATCTTCCCGGACCGACGGTGGTTTTGTCCTTTCTAACTGCAGTGTTATCTTTAATATGCATTGAACTGCATGTTATCCGCTTTTATCACGTTTGTTTTTAATTGTATTGGTAATACATTGAATAAAATTTATTGCGTAATTCTATTTTTTTCCCTCACGTCAGCTGGCTCGTGCGGTGATATATAAGGGGGCGTGGAAAGTTATATCACATATGCGATATGGCATATATCGATATAGAAAGTTCAAAGGAAAGGAAGTTCAGATATGTGACAAGTATTATGACGTCATGTTTTGCTACACATTTTAATCATGACGACGTAGCTCAATTCGCTCCACTTTGAAAACTTTCCATGGGGGTCGCACGTTTACCTTTAAAGACACGGTTTAATTCATCTGTTCAAACATGTATTCTTATCTTTGAGTGTTATTTAGTATTACATACAATGAAATAAGGAAGGTCATCCAATATATATCTTAATATTTTTCATGTCGAAATAACTTAACTTCCATGTAACACTTCCCGTGGGAATCCGGGTTAAAATAGGTCCTCAATACCCCTAGGCAACTAAATAGGGTTGTCCTTCAGATAAGACCGCCAAAACCGAGATCCCGTGTCGCAGCAGGTGTGGTACGATAAAGATCTCTCCCTGCTCAAAGGCCGTAAGTGTCGAGCATATGCCTAAATTATGCAGCCCTTCACCGGTAATGGTGACGTCTCCATATGAGTGAAAATTTCTCGAGAGGGACGTTCGAAAATATTCAATCAATCCATACATCAATAACGGAAATATGAACGTTGTCAAGTAAAGTACTCGTTATTAGATTCATTGCTAATATAACTTAGCAAAGCAACCTTAAATGAAAGACAGAATATTGCCCTTCCTATTATTTACAAGTATGGATCTGATAACAAACTTATGCTATGAAAGTCCTACGGAAGCCGATAGGTGCCAGGGTATAAAATTAATATTTATTTAACTGGCGGCCGCCATATACATTAACTGACGGCCGCCAGTTATTTTATCTGTGAAAATAAATTAGTTGTGAAAATAATAGAAATTGAACATTGTCAAAAATGGAGGGTCAGCCCCGTGGTTCTACGTATTTAACAGTACAATCGAAAAACAATAATTTAATGCTCTTAATTGTATATATAGGCCTATATCACATACATATTACTAAGCATTGGGGAGGGATTGCACCCCTTTCATTTTGAGAGAGAGAGACAAATTGAATAACTGGTGACAGCCATATAAATTATTTGAATTGAGTGGCGGCCGGCATATAAACATATAAATTAACTGGCGGCCGCCAGTTAATTTATCTGGCGGCCGCCACTTAAATTAACTGGCGACCGCCATTTAAATAAATATTAATTATATACCCTGGCACCTATCGGCTTCCGTAAAGTCCCGTGGGGATCTGGGTTGTATTGGGTTCTCAGTACCCCTTGCTTGACGTAACAGGCGTCGAAATGGGACGGTCCATTGGATAAGACCGCAAAAACCGAGGCCCCGTGCTACAGCAGGTGTGGCGCGATAAAGATCATCCTTGCTCAAAGGCCGTAAGCTCCGAACATGGGCCCATTTTGCAGCCCTTCACCGGCAATGGTGACGTCTCCATGAGTGAAAACTCTCGAAAAGAACTTTAAACAGTTAATCAATTGATAATGCTGTGAAAAAATCATTAATGACCTTCAGTAACCTTGGGTCGCGGTGGCCTAGAGGTTAAAGCGTTCGCCCCGAATGCTGAAGGTCAGGGTTCGAATCCCGGTCGCGACAGACCTAAGTCGTTAAACAGGTAGTGACAATTCCATCGCCAAACGCTCGGAATCAGGTGTGAATGTCATCAAGAATGATCGTTCCATATACTTCCAAAATATTGTAGAATTGGAAGATCCGGATTGTTCATTTATCCTTTGAGGTATATACATGATTGATTGATTGAATATTGTTGAACGTCCCTCTCGAGAATATTTTACTCATATGGAGAAGTCACCACTGCCGGTGAAGGGAAGCAAAATTTAAGCCTATGCTTGGCGCGTATAACCATTGAACAGGGAGGGTTCCTTATAATTCCACATCTGCTGTGACACGGGGTCTAGGTTTTTGCAGTCTCATCCGAAGGACCGCCCCATTTAGTTGCCTCTTACGACAAGTCCATGTTTGCCCAACTCTCTATACTGTATTGCTTATAGAAGTTATGAGATTGATCACTGTTCGTCATGTTCACCTTTCATATAAGAATAATTTTCATTTGCAAAAATAAATGAAAGCATGAGCAGCAACACTTGACGGCATCATACTTAAATGCAAGCCATTCTCTATTTCAACAATGAAATTTATTTGTTAAGTGTCTACTGAATGCAGATGTAAGGAATCTAAGTTCCCAGATTCAGCCGCTTTGCAAACAATTTCTTAACCACCGATATAAAATAATTAAATCTAAAGCATATCTGATTATGCGTATAGGACGCCATGATGGAGTCAAGATGAATTAAAACATCTATACATAGGTGACACATACACAATAAAACCCCCAAAAGCTTTATTCAGGGATATAAAACTTTATTTATTCCAATTACTTAAGAAAAAATACCCTTCTGTTAAAACCACTGTTCTTCGTCATAAATTTTTACGGTGGTTTTCCCGTCTTTCACGCAAGTGTCCTATGTTTTATCCAGCTTAAGTGTCCTATGTTTTATCCAGCTTAAGTGTCCTGTGTTTTATCCAGCTTAAGTGTCCTGTGTTTTATCCAGCTTAAGTGTCCTGTGTTTTATCCAGCTTAAGTGTCCTGTGTTTTATCCAGCTTAAGTGTCCTGTGTTTTATCCAGCTTAAGTGTCCTGTGTTTTATCCAGCTTAAGTGTCCTGTGTTTTATCCAGCTTAAGTGTCCTGTGTTTTATCCAGCTTAAGTGTCCTGTGTTTTATCCAGCTTAAGTGTCCTGTGTTTTATCCAGCTTAAGTGTCCTGTGTTTTATCCAGCTTTTCGGCATTTAGATACTTGATGTGTCTGTGTTGGCGCATCCGATGTCATTTTGACAGTCTGAGAACTGCCATCCCAATGTGTTGAAGTGAGTCTGCCCCTTTGACTGAAAAGATACAGGTATAGCAACTAATGATATAAAACTCACTAATATATAATTCACAAATGATATAAAATACACTAATGATATAATATGTACCAATGATATAATATGCACTAATGATATAGTATGTACCAATGATATAAAATGCACTAATGATGTAAAATTCAAGAATGATATAATATGCACTAATAATATATAGTTCAAGAATGATATAAAATGCACTAATGATATAGAATTCACTGATAAATAGTTCACTATTGCTACAGAACTAACCGATTTATTGGTTAAATAATCGCAATGTTGGATATACACAAGAAAGAGCACCAGTATGTTCATTACCTTTGCATGTATTTGTTTGGTGGCGAGGATTTCATCCAGGAGATTGGCTGGATGACTTTTGGATTAAATCCGAGAAATTTCGCCATTGGCTCTCGAACCTTGAGTATGAAATTCAGAATGTTGCACAAGAAGTGGATGATCTCTTTCCATTTCCAAACGTAATTTTTTTACGAAAGCTGGAGAGGAGCCAGGTTGTTTTGAAAACTCCATTTACAAACACTTTTAGAAACATTTGATTTGGAGGATTTTAAGCAATATTCTGAACATTTGTGTAAATTAAAACGATTGGTCAACATGAATAATCTTCTAGAAGGGTTTCTTGGGAAGCACTTACATCCATTAAACGTTTTAAAAGAGGGTTATTTTCTTCGGGTGGTGGAGGAGCAGAACCTTCTGGTGGAGGCCATTAGTCTCCTTTTGGAGAACCATTTTCATCCCTACCAGCAGGATGAGAAGCTGTTAATTCCAAGTTTTCATGTGTCCATTGTGACAGTTTTTCTGCAGAAGCTTCATGAGATTGACAGCTGTAACACCATATGCAGAAGGTCATGGGGTTGTCTATCTGCTCTCCAACAAAGGCCTTGCCAATGAACCATACCCTCAGATTTGGCAAATTCCTGTCAATGCCAGAAACTATCGACAGCAAATACAGGGCCCCATTACATTTTTAAAATAAAACTGTTTTTGAAGGTCAAAATATCTAGCAACAACATATGTATTTTATAAAAGAATTTTAAAGAAAACATTTTCGTCACTTAAATCTATCTCCGAGCCTGTGGTTTCTAGAGAGTACAATAAAAGTAATCGTCGCAGTGGTTTAAAGTGAAATTCTGCACAACTGCCAGTAATAAAAAAAGGAAGGCAAGCCCATGCCTTCATTTATTTTAAGGGCCGAGTGGTCAGAGCATCGCACTCAAAATCACTTGGCCTCTCACCTCTGGTCGGCGCGCGTTCGAATCCCACTCGCGTCGGTAAGTGAGAAAGTTTTCCAGTGTACTTTCGGAAGGTCGGTGGTCTCTTCCCAGGTACATTGTATCCAGGTTCATTTGACCGCCGCGGTGGCCGTGAGGTTAGAGCGTTCGCCCCGCATGCGGAAGGCCCGGGATTCCAATCCCGGCCGCGACAGACCCAAGTCGTTAAAACAGGTAGTGACAGTTCCATCGCCAAACGCTCGGCAGCAGGTGTGAATGTCACGGGTCCTCGGAGATGACCTTAAAAACGGATGATCCGTGTCACAGTAGGTGTGGCACGCTAAAGAACCCTCACTGCTCAATGGCCGTAAGCGCCGAACATAGGCCTAAATTTGAAGCCCTTCACCGGTCTTGATGACGTCTCCATATGACTGAAAAATTCTCGAGTGAGACGTTAAGCAAGATACAATCAATCAACCAATATTGTGAAGTTCCCCTAAGGTCACCAATGAAGTACATTATTTTTGTCAGATACAGATGAATCTCCATTTTCAGTTAGTTTTTTCAACTCATCTATTTTAAAGTGTTGATCACCAAGTTATACCCCTGAGATCGGGGGGGGGGGGGGGGGGGGGGGGGGGGGTATTAATTTTGTCCTATCTGTAATTCTGTCCGAAACTTTACCGTGCTAATCACTTTTGAACAGTAAGTGATAGAGCTTTGGTATTTCACACGAGTATTCCTTGTGACTTGACCTTGGAGTTTGACATACTTTTTGAAAATTTTAACCTTGCTTACATCTTTTGAGCAGTAAGTGATAGAGCTTTGATATTTTTCATGAGTATTCTTTGTGACAAAACCTTTCCATTGGTACTAAACCTTTTGACCGTGACATTTGACCTACTTTTACATTATTTTTTCATTGGTCATAACTTCTAAATGGAAAATATTAGAGCTTTAATATTGTACATGAGCATTTCTTGTGACAAGATCTTTCTACTGGTGCCTAGATATTTGTCCTTATGACCTTGGCCATCTTCGGAATTGGCCATTATCGGGGGCATTTGTGTTTCACAAATACATCTTGGTTTTGTTAGCGACGAAACTGCTTTTCTCTAGGGCTCTTTTGTCCATAATCATATAATGAATAACGAATTTAAAAATATGGGTGTTTAGCAAATGTCCCATTGCTATACCAGAGTAAATGTTGAGCCCATTAAGCCATTGATGGACATGTGGCAGGTCTATTGATGTAAAAGTCACCAAAGCCATGAGAAAATATAACCGGGAATGCAAGAGAAAAGAAGTGTTGTGTAGTAAATTCAGATACAGGAATATCCCCTGTGTAGGTCATGAGATTGTAACAGTGCCCTGTTTATTAACAGTGACCTTGCCATGATTTTCGCCAATGACTTAAATGGTAATTTTTTTTTTACTTTATCGTTAATTTTTACATCCTTCGGTTTGACCGGTTGACGGGATGCTCACTTATCCTAGGCACCTGATCCCACCTCTGTATGTCCAGGGGTTCGTGTTTACTCAACTCTTTATTTTGTATTTCTTATAGGAGTTATGAGATTGATCACTGTTCGTTATCTTCACCTTTATAGGAGTTATGAGATTGATCACTGTTCGTTATCTTGGCTTTCATTAATGTATTCTGTTGCCAGACCTTTATCATGTATAGTATTTTCATTGATATCTAATGTTGGTATATCTGCCACAGGCATCTTTTGGTATTGATTGTAATCTCTCCCGGCTTATTATGATGTAAAAATAGACTCCAAAAAATTTCGTTTTAGCCAGACTAAAGAATTTTCGATTATTGCACGCCGAACTCTGAATTCTTTGAATGTGTCATTTTTGCCCTGTTTTCTATTTTTTTAAAAAAAAAACTTGTATTTCTTGTAATCGTGAAAAATGTTTACAGGTTCATTTAATTTCCTATGGGAAAATAAAACAATGACCTGAAGATGTTATGACACCATGATTCAAGATATGAACATTAATGCATGGTAAAATTCTACATATGAGTTTCTGCTCAATGAATGTTAAATCGTTTTAAGTTCTGGTGGTAATGGACCAGGAACAATATTATTTTTAGATGAAAACATTTTAATTTCATTTTTGTCTGTAAAGCAACGTTTACTTTTTTTGTTGCCATTTTTAATTCAATTCTTCTTTCACAGCAAATTGCACAACATTGAACAGTATAAAACATTTGCTGAAGTTCAAATGATCTAATGCACATCTGCAAATGACAGAGTATTGCAGAAAATTCCAAGTATATCGGAAAAGTCTTATATGAGGAAAAGCGTTCACAGCCTATTTTAACCGCCGCGGTGGCCGAGAGCTTAGAGCGTTCGTCCCGCATGCGGAAGGCCGGGGTTCGAATCCAGGCCGCGACAGACCTAAGTCGTTAAAACAGGTAGTGACAGTTTCATCGCCAAACGCTCGGCATCAGGTGTAAATGTCACGGGCCCTCGGAGATGAGCCGTGTCACAGTAGGTGTTGCACACTAAAAAAAAACCCTTACTGTTCAATTGCGGTAAGCGCCGAACATAGGCCTAAATTTGAAGCCATTCACCGATCTTGGTGACGTCTCCATATGAGTGAAAAATTCTCGAGACGTTAAGCAAGATGCAATCAATTAATCGTTATTTCATATAAATTCTTCAGTTTACAGAATTTCTGTAAATTTTGGTATCCATGACTGAAAAAAAATTGATTTCTATGCAATTTCCGTGATGTTCAGAAATAAAAATATGTAATACAAATCACGGATTCATTTTGCACGGATGATAACTATTTCCGTGAATTTAAAAAAAAGTGTATTATATGTGTGCTGACTTGCAATACCTGGAATAATAACACAAAATGCACGTAATTCCATCTGTAATATTTTCACGTACAAAATATGGCAATACTTCTTTGGAATAAGGCAAGAGTAGTTTTCTTTGGGGAATATCTGGGTAGTGTATATTTGCCCATGACTACAAAGCATTCCACTTTGGGGACAAACGAAACCCTGTCTCCAGATATGATCTCCCTAGACTTTGCGATCTTTGTTTATTGCGATTCCTCACTGTTATCCGTAAAACAGATCTCTTTAAGTTTTTAATAGACTCTACGATGGATTTGTAGTTACGGACAGAATCTGTATATTGTTTATATTCATCGAGAGGAATCTGCAAGTTCTGATATTTTGATTTTAGGGTAAAATTCCCTACACCCGCTTGGGCTCTCCTTATTTCACCAAAGTAATACTACTACAAATATCTAAACGATTAAACAACATCCATTGGCCCTTCCTTTCAGTTATTAAGATCTTTCATAAGCCAGTTGAAACCCTCGCTGTGGTGAGATGTGACACCGTTTTCAAGATGCAGTGTGACGAATTTTTCAATATAGGCACGAGCAAAATATTCTATTTTGGGTTGAATATGAGCCTGGAAATAGTCTACAAATTTTTTACTCCAGC
This sequence comes from Ostrea edulis, assembly GCF_947568905.1. NCBI lineage: Eukaryota > Metazoa > Mollusca > Bivalvia > Ostreida > Ostreidae > Ostrea > Ostrea edulis. Next base: position 19,602,542 of record NC_079169.1, read on the forward strand.
TAGATTTCCTTAACTCGATTTCATTTTTGTTGGACAGTCGGAAGAATTTTTACACTTCAACGTAAAAACTTGCATCTGGTCTACTACCACCAGCGGAGAAAGTGTACCTTTAAATGCTTTCCTCAAATGTCGCCAGCATCTGACAACTTTTAGGATAATTTCTGCCTCGATTGCAGTCAATATTCCCCGTTCCATGTCATTGCAATTGTAACTTTTAACAAATTAGCCTTTGCAATATTGCTTTAGTGTATCAAACACGAGCTCATGGTGTGTTTGGAATTTTCTTTCATGAAGCATGAACAAGTCTGGCAAAACAGGTTTTTCTTCAAATGCCTGGTGCTTAGATAGAAAGGCTGGTACATAAAAATCTCCCATGGAAAATCTAGTGCCATAGCTGAGCAGCTGTTCATATTTATTATTTGTTTGGAGACTGTCTTTCAATTCATAAAGCATTTCCTCCATGCCTATGATAGCAATTAGATCGGGAAAAGTTGCGATAAAATGCACAAATTCCTTAACTTCGTATGCAATAGCCTGTAAGTTTATTAACGCATCTTTTGTTGGTCTTTCCTCAGATTTGATTTTTCTCTTTGATATAATATATTTGTGGGACGTTTTTCGGTATGTCCGTAATTTTTGCATTTTCCTTAGACACAACACATTCTTTGTGCGGACTTCACTCACAATTTTGTTCCAAATTTTCTTTAATTAAGAAACGCATTGATGAAAAACTTTTCCGTCCAATTTTTTCGTTTGAAACATGCATCCAATAAAGAATTATAAGTTTTATTTTTTATCATTTAAATGCTGTTCCACGTCAGGGATTGAATCGATACTTATATATACTTTACCACTATACATAAGAACCCTATATATGGTACTAATTTTTTCATCTGATGCATACCTGCAGATATATGTTACTAAAAATAGATTACCCCCACAATCAACACAAAATAGCTAAAAATAGGCAATAAATTGTAAATTGTATAATCAATATCGAGAGGAAAATACCAATATATTTTGGTCAATAAAAATATATAATGGCAAATAAAGTCCCCTTTTTCTTTATGCATTGCCATAGTGACAATATCTCACTTGTCTCCATGACAACGGTTGATTTTATTTAATGAATATGGTTTTCTTGAAAAAAAAAACATCCAATTTTTAAAATTACTTTTCTGAAAACAGCAAACACTTACAATCGTATGAGATTTATAAAAGAGAAAAGGGGATTTTGTTTAATCACTTTTCATTTTCAAAAATGTGGAAAATTCATTTTTCCCCCCAGAAATGCCTCCTTTAAAATGGTGAAAAATTCCGGGAAAATAAAAAAAACGAGATATATTGAAATCATTGAAATATAATAATTGTGCATTAACTTATCATCTTTAATTATTTTAGCTAATGATTATGTCAATGTATTTTCATTTTTGTTTTGTTTCTTAAACTATCGAAATATAATATAAGATCCTACCGAATAGGTAAAACAAGATTTTCTAAGAAAAGGTCGGGATCGAAATTCCCATTATACCTAACCCATTTGTTTCCACCACAAGTTGTACAGACGAATTTCAATTTGGAATTTGAGTTGTTTTTAAGCTTACCTTTGTAAGTTTTAGTGAAGAGGTCATGTTACTGTTACATGCAAAGATGTGTGGTTTATCAACACTAACGATCGGTTAAAATTCATCTGAAGCACTATGTAAACAAGGTAGGGTCTATATTTCTTTACCACAGGGGCTCAGTTTCAACATTAAGGGTATTCTTTAATCTCTTTAGAGAAGCAGATCACAGAGCATGGGCTTGTCATATGTAGAGGTTAGAATTAATTATCCCCGGAAAAAGAATGTTCCCACCCCCGAAGATTTTTTTCTATACAGCCCATGTGAATTGAGAGGCAGTTGATAAACTTCACTAAAGAGATTAAGTATTACATTAAAGCTGTATGACCCGATGTTCATGTATTTTTGTTGTACATAATTGCTTTAAAGCAGATTAATTACTTTATAAAGTTATTAACTTTCCCTTAATTACATGCTTGAAAACATCTGCATGTAAAAGAAAACAGCGAGGATATTATTTAGAAAGTAAATATGTGTGGTACATATATAAATCATCCCATAATAGACGTATATAAATAGACCCACGCGCGTCAGGGGAATCCCAACATGATGTATTAACTCACACGCAACTGTCTAGTTTTAAGGCTGAAAGAGCGTAAAACAACGAATTAATAAGAGGTATTTGATATTTTTATTTTTATTAAACTTGTGACACGGTACTGTTGTAACAAAATACACAGCTTTACACAGATAAGAACACCGATGATCTGAAAGTTTGAACTGGTCACGTGACTGTCACTTGAACTGACAGCCTGACGCGGTTATTTGTAAACATCGATTTAAAATCAAATAATTTGGGTTAAAACAGGTGAAATAATGTATATGTCATACAGCCTCATAACTACATACGTGCGATGATTTAATAGCATTTTTACGAGATGGGAAATAATATTGTCATTCGGACCATACAGCTTTAAGGGTAGGGGATTTTTTTAACGCCATTTTCACAGTATTGGTGATAATTCATACTTGCTAATGTTATAATGCATTCTACATCAAGATATATGATTAAACCCATAACAAATATGACCAAATATTGACCAAATGGTACCTTTAACAAATCCAATGATATATAACTCTCCCATGTTCTATATAAAAATAATATTCAAGATGTATTACTGAAGAAATGGGGTATTTTGTGTGTTATGCTGTTGCAGCTAAAAAATGGCTTTATTTTCAAGTTTTTGTTCAAAGAGATTTATAGAAGAGGCTTTTGGTAATAAAAACCAGATCAATGAGTAATTATTCCACTTTTACGTGCAATTTACTGTATGTAAATCCAAAAAATATTAGCGAAATAATGTTTAAAAATATGAAAATGCCTGTACGTTATGCAATTTTATAAAATTCCAATGTTTAAACTTACAAGTAAAAAAAACTACAAGTTAATTCATTATTTCAACGTTTGTTTTGCTTTGAAAAATGAGTTGAATACTAAATGAAACATAGAAACGTTTGAGTGGATTATTCAAAACTTGAAAAAATGACGTATTTTTCTCTAACTGGCAGAAAAATGTCCCAAAATTCTGTAGTGTCCGCAACATGTTCATATTTTGGAATGCCTGATGACTTATATTTCTATACTCTTACTGGTAAGAGGCAATACAGTTACTAATGTATCTACCAAAGAAACAGACTCTAGCTCAGTATTGCTAAGTTTTCTGGCATATATATTGTGTTTTGTAGAGTCCGCAACCCTGTAGAGTCCGCAACGGCTTTTTGATTTCATAGATTTTTTCAAGAAAATGTATTATGATTTATCTTTATGATAACTATAACTATTCAAGTATTTACTTTAAACATGTAATGGATTAAAATATTGTGAAAATATATGTTCAAACTCTGAATTTACACCCATACCATATAGTGTATACATATTCAAAATCCTTCAATTTTCAGTCTAAAGTTACATATTTCAAGTCAATTTTTACATATTTCAAACTGAAGAAGTGGAAACTAATTAAACAAATATATGTCAAGATTTTAATTGTTTAATGATAAATCTAAATATATTCCAATTTAATTATGTTGCGGAGACTACAGTAATGATATGTATTCCAATTTTCTAAGTGCCATAGACTAAAAGATTTCAATGAGCCACTAAGATGAGCAGCCTAGAGAGGTTAATGAAATCAAGGGAGAAGATAGAAGAAATAGGGTGAAATTAAAAAAAAAAAGTGAAGCTAAAGAAAGACAAAATAAGGAGAGAGAGAGAGGGGGGGGGGTGTATTAAAAAACAATCCCCAATTTCTTGCCACACTTGGAAAAAAGAGATTACATGAATAAAAAAAATACAGACAGAAAGAAATCTTGAGAGAAAGAAAAGGTTGAAATTGAAAAGGAAATGCAAGAAAAGGTGAACACAAAATATTGGAAAGAAAAGAACAACTTTAAAAAGGAAAGAATTAAAACCAAAAAGGGCAGAGAAAGAAATGTTATTTGTGACAAACATAATTTTCAGATCATAGCTATGGACAAGGAGAAAGATGAGGTTGAACCCCCCCCCCCCCCCCCCCCCCCCCCGATATATCGGTATTATTTTCAAAAGTATCATTCTAGCCCCCCCCCCCTTTTTTTTTTTTAAAATTTCCCCATCATATTATACCATTCACTAACATAGAAAACAAATTAGAGTTTAAGGTTTTTAATTTACTTCATTCAAATCAAATATGGATTCAATCAGAAATACTTCAGTATATTTGTAGTGTCCGCAACAATATAAAATCTGAGAGAAAAGAAATAAGAGTCCTCAGTAAATTCTTTAATTTATGAAATTTACTCTATAAAACCATTCCTTAGAACATGTTTAATAGAATGAACATCTGTGACACCATCTATATTTTTTGAAACTGCATAACAATATATAGCAAAAAAAATTTAATGGTCAATGTTATATGGTAATTCCCATCTCAAAAAAACCACATTCTATAACTTTTGATATCTAATTTTCCAGAGTTGATCCTATGGCACATGAATTAGTCGATCAAGAAACATTTATCAACATTGATTTCAAAATAAATGACAATATATTAGATATGTAATATATGATAACCTGTAGTGTCCGCAACAAAAATATCTATGTATTTTCAAAATTTAAGAGGAATGAAATGTTCTGGAAATGACGTCTGCCACATTATGTCGAAGTTGGCTTCTAAGGGGACTAGATGTGCCTTTTGTTGTGAGTTGTGAAATCTGATTTACATCCATTAAATTAAACTCACGGTCTTACTCCAAATAGAATTCTGTGATACTGATTGGGAGTAAGACTCTTGACTGTCCCTCATTGTCTGAAAGAAAGGGTATATATGTATTTCAAATACTTGTGAAAGTAGTTATAATTGTAACGGGACTGTTACAAATGATCCTTAACAGCAACAACAACCCCACCCTAATTTAAACAAGAGGCCCATGAGCCAAATCACTCACTTGAGTCACATTGGCCTGCCATTGTTCAGCTGATGTGAATTTTCAAAGTTCACTGGGTTTTAAAATTGAAATTAAACATTGTATTCATATCTAATGATTTCCATATCTAGTTACAGAATGTATAAAAAAAAAACCTGGTTTGTAAATTGACAGTACACATTTTAAACACAGGGTGTCATACATGTATGCTTATAATAGTTGTACAGTTGTTACCTGTATGTAAAATTGTTCGATTTTATTTTATCACTATCATCATCATATACCAATTTAAAGTTGTCATTTAATTATGTGTACTTTTGTATAATATTCTGTTGGTAATCTTTTGTTCTAAATGTTCACACCTGTATAGTGGCAACCACTATATATGGGCAAAAATAAAAAAAATCTGAAAAATTGAGAAGTTTCTTACACAAGAGAGAGAGAGAGAGAGAGAGAGAGAGAGAGAGAGAGAGAGAGAGAGAGAGAGAATTAATAATACTAATTAAAAAAATTAACGAGTCTAAAGGCAGCTCCCTGCACACCAAGTGACCATAATTGTGACGTCACACACAAAGTGAAAGTAGGCCTAAAATCTAGCAAGAAAACGGTCAAATCCCCGTCTCAGTCGTCTCTTTTGCTTTTTTAATTTAATGTTATGATATTTTTAAAATGTGTTAGTCAAGGTAAGAAAGATATTAACTTGCTTGGAATGCTAACCCAATGTATAAGTGGTTAAAGATACAGAGACCGATCGAGCACTGTGGGATTTACCCCCCCCCCCCCCCCCCAAAGGCCAGCTTTATGATGCAGAGTACACCGAAATTTAGATAAGGAGAGGGCTTATATAGACAACGCCTGTTGTCCAATCCTTTTATTATGCATTATACATAATAACATATCGTTTAAATTAAAAAGAAGAAAAAAATAGAATGAAGTTGCACATTCCTAATTTAAAAAAAAATTCAATTATGCTTACCACGGAGCTGATTCCATAAAATAAAAAGGTGAAAAGACCAGAAAGGGGAGTACATGCAAAAGATATTTCTTTGGTTTCTCTCGAATGCTTTCAATTAAAATGGTATATAGGTAATTAATTCATTACGCTGATATATTTATTTCTTCATAGCAAATAATAAGACTACATTATCAGAATAAAGGGTAGCAACCCTGCCCCCACTCATAAAATAGTCAATACGTACATTCTAATTTAGTTTGAAGTTGCATGTACTTTATTGTAAAATAATTAAAAAGGGATTCCAGGTACACTACATAATCCGTGTGTACTTCAATTCATTATGCTTTTTTAAAAATGTTTATTACATTTCTTGATAGTTGTCATAGCGGTGTCTTTTCAAAGACATTAGTGGCCTTGAAAAAGGCCGTCTTGACTGGATGTTGATAGTCTGTACAGCACAGGTTGCATGTCTGTCGGGTACATGAGCCTCCATAAGGATCGACGTGCACTTCACAGGGTCAGTCGAAGGGCTGCTAGAATGCTGTGATAGAACATGCGAATTCCTCGATCATTGAGGTGAATTCCATCTCTGTTGAAGTACTGGTCTTTAAAGAATTTGTGAGAGAAGAAAAAAACTTTCTTTCCCTGTTCTTATGAACCAAACTCTTTAAAGAGGTACTTGTTGACCCGCTTCTTTTTGCGATCATAAGACTGTGCAGAAAGATGCCTGGGTCGACGAGGACAGAAAATGGACCCAACAATGATTTGGAAACCACATTTTCTTCCAACAGCACGGTAATCAGTTTCTTCAACTTCATCAGGACATCGGTGGCCGAAGTTTGATCGTTGATGTCATCCCCCCCCCCCCAGTTGAAGAAAAATGACATCAGGACGAATCCTCCGGAACACCTTTATGTCCTGGTGTTCTACCTGCGGTACTGTCCTGCCCCCCACTCCATGCAGGTAGACTTCAGTATTTTTTAGTGACATCACCCTGCCGTTGTCAACCATCCAGTCTTTCAAGCGTCTTATGAAGCTGTGACCACACACCAGAGCTTGTATGGCGACAGAAATGCGCATAATTCAAGTGCGTCGGTATATATAGATAGAGCGCGAACGTAAAAGAAAGCCGTTGTTAGTATCCAGGAAGTTGAGTACTGGGTAATCCGCTGATTTAGATTTGTGTTTGTTTATAGATTTCAATCGGTCATCTTATCATATTAAAACATCGCATTGGTCGTATTTTTGATTTAAAAATTCGGCTAAACTTCATTGCAACTAAGAGTTTGGGTAATTAGCTTTGCGATTAAAGCAAATAAAAATAAATTTGATTTTAGAGGGAGGAAATGGGCACAATCGTGGGTCATGTACTCAGTTTCAACATGTTTTAACACATAATATATACTTCTATCTAACTTTTAGCAATAACACCATATGAAACAGAAGTAAATGATTGTATTTAAATTTTCCCCATTCTGTGAAAACGTTCTATCTGATTGTAAGATGAATATGTGGGAGTAGTGAAAGAGAGAGAGAGAGAAAGAGAGAGGGGGGGTATCCACTACACTAAACAAAATACTATTCAGTTGGAAAACATGTATTCAGCAACCTTTCTGTCTTGCCTATAGTTTAATTTCATAGCAACACTATACTGTACTTTTCAAATACAATTGATTTACTATTACTATATCATCTAAAATACTTGTAAAGTAGCCTTCTCTTTTTTATAAGTTTTTTTGTTTTGTAAATCACTGCTGAGTTATTAAACTTTAATTTCGTGTAAAATAAAACTTTTTTCTTAACTTACGCCAGCATTTATTTTACCAAACTTATGTACGATACAGGACAGTCGATACCTCGTAAATACCTCTGTATAGGAATTTTTTTTATACCAATGAATTGAAACAATTATCAGGTAGCCAAAGACCTCAATAATGTCCATAATTGTGTAATGAATACTATCATATGCACTTTTTTATAACATGTTGAGGAAGTTTTCATTTCAAGTATGTGTACCAGTTCTTGACATATTCATTTATGCTATGAATCAAGGTGTGCAACATAACAAGCACACCTGTAAAAATATACATTTCAATACTATCTACAGTAAATAAAGCCATTGAAGACGGTTTTTGCACAAACCTCTATGGATTCTAAAATATTCCTAATCTCTCATCTTATAGACAATTTATCTAGGATTCCCTTGCATACCTCAATCCTAAGTTCTTGGCTTTGGTCCACATTTAGCTGAAGAATTAATGCTATCATCAATTCGCGTGCAATAATTCAGAATTGAAGATATCATTAATTATTTGAAGAGATCTTTAATTAAATTGTTGCGCGCATCAAATGAATTAATGACATATTTTATTGAAAGTAGACATTAACGGCAAACTGACAACTCAACTGTATGACAAACGGGATGATTTCAGCTTCTCCATCGTCAACTTCCCACATTTATGTAGCAATATTCCATTATCACCTGCATATGGTGTTTATATATCTCAACTGATTCGATATGCAAGAGCTTGTTCTGGGTATAGTCAGTTTTTAAATCGAGGTAAGCTACTGACAAACAAGTTGATGGTACAGGGATTTAAACAGTCTCAATTGAAGTCAGCATTTCGCAAATTCTATGGTCGTTATAACGATCTAGTTCGTCAATACAACCTCGCATTGGGTCAAATGCTGTCTGACGTGTTTCATACCGATTGTTAAGCCGTTCTTGGCACACTGATTTGACTGCGGATAACTCCGTTTACCTGGTCAGGATATGGGGCTCACGGCAGGTGTGACCGGTCAACAGGGGATGCTTACTCCTCCTAGACACCTGATCCCACCTCTGATGTGTCCAGGGGTCCGTGTTTGCCCAACTATCTATTTTGTATTGCTTGTAGGAGTTATGAGATTGATCACTGTTCGTTATCTTCATCTTGCATATTCAAATAATTGAAGATATCTTTAATTATTTGAGTTTATGCTAATTTGGCGCTCCATACATAACTCTTTGGCTTCTTAATGCTTGTTTTGAAATACGAAATATACTTTTAAAAATACTGATATTTAAATGCTCTGTTTGGGCCTCATCAGTCAGGTAAGAGAACAAATATTTATTCCTGAGATCTTCCTGCTGCAAAAATGATTTAAAATATTTGGTTAACTCTTCTTAGAAAAATGCATTTTTTTTTAAATTAAAAAATAAAGCAAGTCTATAAAATGAAGTTCAAAGGCAAGGCGCCAAGAAGGTTTCGGCCCTCATAAATAAAAACAGGAACAGTGTTTTCATAATTTTCTCATCAGAAAAAGTCATAATTTTTGTTTGGAAGATTATCAAGTAAAATATACACAACATCAAGTTAAAAGTACAATACATCAACCAAGAGAAGAAGTTTTCTTGTAAAAATTCCAACACATTAATAAATTGTGTTAACATTTAAAAACTAAAGTACACTGAAACCGTTGAAAAAAACTTGTCAAAGAAAAAAAGGGCCTATCAAAGGTTTCAGGTAATAAAGCATACCATTTCTTTAAATATTATTTTTCCATTCATGTTTTGATAGAGTGTTTGTATTCATTATAAAATAAAGAGCATTGCGCTGTTAGGGGACTTACCTGAGATAGAAATAGATTGGGTATATTTAGCTCTAAAACTTCATAGTTATTTCGGATTTCAAACATTTCGGTTGAGCATCACTGAAGAGACATTATTTGTCGAAATGCGCATCTGGTGCATCAAAATTGGTACCGTATAAGATTTACATGAGGCAGATTCTCACCAATACAATGGACAGGTGACCAGAGTGTAATCTGTCAATTGAAAATCATTAAGAGTTTTAAAAATGAAAAAGAGCATCAATAAAGTATCAATAAATCCCTGAAATCAAATTGGTGCATTAAATTAATTTTTGGAATATGCCTTTGAGGAAAGTTTGCATAAAATATGTTGACATTCCTTTGATGTAAATGATTTTTGTAAATACTAGACAACTGACCAGTTAGCAAGGGCCAGATGGATATTGATGTAAGGGTGAGTTTAATAAAGGGATGAATTTATGATAATTCAATAAAGAAAAAAATCATGAAGGACATTTAGAAGAATGTGAAACAGCAACTGTGTGATCATGAAAGACTGATATTTCCTAAATGACAGAAAAAATAATAAAACTTATTTCGGATCTGCCTATCCTGCGATATATGTCACCATTCTAATGTCAAGACACCTTTGAAAATTGCAATCACTTCAGTATATGAAGATTTTTGCATAATAATTATAAAATGATTTCAAATTGGCAATGATCTGAGACCGAGCCAACGGCTGTATTTATATCGTAATTTTCCATTAATTTTTGAAATTTTTAGACAGAAATATAAATTATTGATTAGATCTATATAAAATTGATCAAAATCAAAGTATTCCTTTTTTAAAAAATGTTTTTACAGTGGATATAATTCAGGGCTCGAAATAATTGATGGCCAGCTGGTCTGGGGCTAGCTAGTAAATTTTGGATATGGGCTAGTGCCTTGTAGAAAGCACATGTCCTTTGGGACCAGTGATTATTATATGCATATCAAAATTCATTCATAGTCGGGCTAGTTCAGTCGACAGGTTTATGCATCCAAGATCTATTTAGATACAAACAATTCCTTGTTTTGTTAGGTTGTACTAAGAAATAACAATGTAAATTCAATATCACAAATATATCCAAGAACAAATATCCTTGATGCAGTTTCACCAAGGTGGAACAAGTTAATGAGATCTATATTTATCTGATAGGCATAGACTTAATGGATAGTAGAATTCAAATAATGGTTCTTTTAATTGTCGATAGAACTTCATCTCTATTATGAGTTCTGTCGAAGATTATGCCAGACGATGGGCTAAATATGAAAAAAAAAAAAGAACTTGATACATTGTCAGAATGGGTTAAAAGCGTAAGAGGGATATTAAAATCCCGCATTAGACACATGAAAACAAAAGTACGTACCATCTATCCTTCTGTGTTTAGTAAACCAGAAGTGATAAAAGAATTAGATAGGTTACATGAGGAATATCTTTTGGTTCCAGCTGACAAAGCTAGTAACAACATTGTCTTTGTTTGTAAGGCTCATTATTACAACTGTATTTTAAACGAACTTGGCATTAATTCCACTTTTGGTAATCATACTTATACTCCAACTGCCCTTTCAAAAGACGAAATTCTTCAAAACCATGCTTCAGTTTTAGACATATTTAATATTCCAGTCAATGGGTCGAATGAATATGAGTTACCGTACCTATACTGGATTCCTAAACTACATAAAAACCCTTACAAACAAAGATACATTGCTGGACCCAGTAAGTGCTCTACCAAGCCCTATCTTTGCTCCTCACGAAAATGTTAACAGCTGTGAAGAAGAAACCTCAAACTTACTGTGCGACTACATATGCCAGAAGTGGTGTTAATCAAATGTGGATTCTAAAAAATTCTAAAGAACTTTTAGTAAACTTGAAATCAAAGAATTTCCCCCAAATCAATAGCATTAAAACCTATGACTTTTCAACACTATACACGACCATTCCTCACGATAAATTAAAGACTAGACTTTTTGACATCATAGACAGTTGCTTCTTCAACAAAAACGGAAAACGGAAATATTCATATCTAGTGATCAGTCATTCAAAAACTTACTTTGTTAAACACCACTCTGATTCCACGCACAAGTACTCTGAAGTTGAAATAAAAAATATGCTAGAGTTCCTCATTGACAATATCTTCGTGGTCTTTGGTGATCAGGTCTTCCAACAGTCTGTTGGAATTCCCATGGGCACGAATTGTGCTCCTTTGTTAGCTGACCTGTTTTTATATTCATATGAAGCAGAATTTATTCAAAAACTTCTACGTTAGAAGAAAAAATCTCTCGCTGTGACCTTCAATTCGACTTTTAGATATATCGATGACGTTTTGTCTATTAACAATGATAGCTTTCATTCATATGTCGATTTGATATATCCCTGTGAGCTCGAAATAAAGGACACCACAGAGTCGTCCACTTCTGCTTCATACTTAGATATTTTATTGAAAGTAGACATTAACGGCAAACTGACAACTCAACTGTATGACAAACGGGATGATTTCAGCTTCTCCATCGTCAACTTCCCACATTTATGTAGCAATATTCCATTATCACCTGCATATGGTGTTTATATATTTCAACTGATTCGATATGCAAGAGCTTGTTCTGGGTATAGTCAGTTTTTAAATCGAGGTAAGCTACTGACAAACAAGTTGATGGTACAGGGATTTAAACAGTCTCGGTTGAAGTCAGCATTTCGCAAATTCTATGGTCGTTATAACGATCTAGTTCGTCAATACAACCTCGCATTGGGTTAAATGCTGTCTGACGTGTTTCATACCGATTGTTAAGCCGTTCTTGGCACACTGATTTTGACTGCGGATAACTCCGTTTACCTGATCAGGATATGGGGCTCACGGCAGGTGTGACCGGTCAACAGGGGATGCTTACTCCTCTTAGTCACCAGATCCCACCTCTGGTGTGTCCATGGGTCCGTGTTTGCCCAACTATCTATTTTGTATTGCTTGTAGGAGTTATGAGATTGATCACTGTTCGTTATCTTCACCTTGCATATATAAGAAAATAGAGATAAACCCAAGAACTGAAAAATAAACAACTGATAAAGGTTGAATTCAAGCATAAAATATAAAAACCACTAACAGACCCAATAAAATCAATAAAATAGCATCATAGTCATATGAATTAACATATAATCAAAATTATTTAGATAGTTATCAAATAACAATTTTTTCTTCTTCTTCAAATTGTTCAGTATTGACTGTGGCACTTAAATATTATACGGATATTACGCCAAAAAAAAAACACAAAAAACAAAACCCAATCAAGTAGATTCCATTTTCAATGAGAAAATAAAGAAATAATAAAGCTATATTAATATCTTATTAAAACAAAAAATTAGAAAATAATTTTAAAAGGAACATACCGCAAAGAAAATAGCTAGCGCTATCATGACTGAATTTTCACGTTCAGGATTATAACTGTTTATATACACGAATTGATTTTAGTTTTTTAACCTGTTTATATATTTTTAACTTTAAAATTTTTTATGTCCCTCGGATGGGACGTTAAAGGGTGTCCCGTGTAAAGGATCACAAACCCCTTGGCACGCAAAAAATCTTTTCCCTGATGTTCGAAAAAGAGTAGGCTCACTGGCGGCCGTCAGGGAAACTCAAAACACTCACAACCAAACATCATTCAATTAATTAACCGCCGTAACATGGCTGAAATATTGCCAAAACGGCGTAAAACCTCAATCAATCAATGCTTGTGTGGGAAGACGGATTCCAGAGAAAAGCAGTTCCGCGTGCTTATTGCAGATGAACTCCGGACAGTTTTTTTTTACTAAAAAAAATCAAACGAATTTTTCATCCAATCAGCATCGTCGTTAAGTCATCACTTTAAAATTTATTATATGATTATTGTTTACCACGTATGATTTAATTCTTACGGAAATTTTTGTCTGTTTCATGCAATTTCCGTGCGCTTTTGGCCTGGGAAAAGATGCGTCTCCAAGGTAGTGTATCACAGGAATGTTTTTAGAGTTTATTGAGAGGGTGAAGTCAAATTATTTTCTAAACCCCTATCCGTCATTCTCCCCTCCGTAGAAATATGCAAGTAATAGTAATATTTCTTTAATTCTCCGGAGTTTCCTTTTCCTTTTCTCGTGTATGAAAGGAAAGAAGGAAGATAAGAAAACAGAGCAGAAATTGAAACAAGGGGCCCACAGGCCTTATCGGTCACCTGAATATTAGTGAAAAAGTATCACTACTTCTACAGGCCTTATCGGTCACCTGAATATTAGTGAAAAAGTATCACTACTTCTACAGGCCTTATCGGTCACCTGAATATTAGTGAAAAAGTATCACTACTTCTACAGGCCTTATCGGTCACCTGAATACTAGTGAAAAAGTATCACTACTTCCATGGGCTATGAAATCTAGAAAAAAATCCTGTTCTAAATATTCTAATGTTTAGCAACAGTATAAAACAAGATCTGTTCTTAGAACTTCACTGTCTTCAAAAGTGCATACACTGATGAAATGCTTTAAATGATAGGAGTATTAACATTAAGACATCAAGATATATGACTAATTTGGACTCATCCAAAAGTCATAACCCTGGATTATGATCGCAATTCAAAAGTTTTTTTGGTACATCCTTTTCTGCTATTCCTAAGATTAAAGCTTACTCCTCCTAGGCACCTGATCCCACCTCTGGTGTGTCCAGGGGTCCGTGTTTGCCCAACTATCTATTTTGTATTGCTTGTGGGAGTTATGAGATTGATCACTGTTCGTTATCTTCGCCTTGCATTAAAGTATGTATTTAGATTTTATACAGTATCAACAAACTTACAGATAAATACTGTATACCAAGTTTGGCCCCACCCAGGGGTCAGGATCCTTACTCTGGGGATCATCAAATTTACAATTTCGGTAAAAGACTACCTGCTCTATCCATTTAGTTTCAATTTAGTATCAATAGCACTAAAGAAGATGTTACATATTAAGTGTTTTACACATAAACATTATCTAACAAGTTTGGCCCAACCCTGGGGTCTGAACCCCTACCCCGGGGATCATGAAATTTACAATTTTGGTAGAGCTCTTCCTGCTCTCCATCACCATGCATTTAGTTTTTCTGACATATGTGCCGTTCTTGAGAAGATTTTGAAAAATTTGTCAATTTTGGGCAGTTCTTGCCCCACTCCTAAGGCCTCAAGGGTGCTGGAGTCCTGAAATTTACAATTTATGTCCCAAAGATGCTTCATACCAAATTTGTGGATAATCCTTTATTACTTGTGATTTTATTGATTGATTGATTTTTACCTCCACACTCAACATTTTTTTCAGTTATCTGGTGGCGCTCAGTTTTTATAGATGGAAGAGAGAACCCAGATACAAACAATGTACTTGGGAAAAGACCATTGTTTCTCTCTTACCGGCGCGAGCGGGATTCAAACCCGCGCCGACAGAGGTGAGAGGCCGTGTGATTTAGAGCGCCATGATCTAACCACTCGGCCCCTTTTCTTTCTTGTGCAAATTCCTGTGTCAATAATGTATGCGGACGTATGTCACAGTTGCAATTTATTGAAGATATATTCATGCACAGTAATTAATCGGTATTTATATTGGCGTGCATAGCCAATTGAATACACACTAGCTTTTCAAGTATGTGAGAGTCAGTGTGAACGTTTTGTATTGTGCAGTTGGTAATTATTTTTATTCTTCGTTCAATTTTATGTTTGGCTGACCAGTGGTCAGAGTTCATAATACAGTGGACCAATGGATTTTACCGAATTTATGCATGTGTTAGTAAAAGATGAAACGCACCACGAGTTAAGAAACTGACGTTTGGAAACCCATCCTTATTTCCAATTTTTTTTAAGGAGAGAGAGAGGGGGACAGCCTTCTTGAACGCTAAATACTATGCTTGTACACTTATTGTTATTTATACCTTTCTCTTTATATCTACTTTATGTTTTCCTCACTAAACATCTCCATGAGTCTACTCTGCTATGTTTTTGCTAAGTTTTACAAAATAAGTACTAAGTCAGATTGTGTTGAAATTAGCATTTATTACAAATGTCAAACAAAATCACAATATTCAAAATATAAATGTCACACTTGTTGGAATTAAAGTAACATTTATCTTATCTAGACTAGCAAATCACACAATTATGGATATGAAAACATAAACAATATAATAATGGAGTACAAATGGCAAAAAAGATGGGGCTATTCTGCATAAAACAGGCCACACATCAATATGTATGAAAACAAAAGACTTGGAATAAAAATTATATAATACCAAATTAACTGACTAGAAAATATTTGTACCAGACAAGTCAAAGCATAATGTTAACAAAAAGTTAATAACTGGATAGAAAGTGGATGTTTGAGGAGGAAGTGGGTTAAAAGTTTCTGTCTATAAATTACTGACGTGCATATACAAAACAAAGATGGTGAAAGTGAACAAAAAAAGTGGGGTTGAATTACACATAAAACCCAAAAGCTCAACACGTCAAATTCCGGGAAAATTGTTAATAGAATACCGGGTAGTTGTACAATAATTAATCGAGAAGGTATAAATTACTTTATGTTGCACATAAATACAATTATACCTTCCTCTTTATATCTACATTTTGTTTTCCTCCCTAAACATCTCCATGAGTCTACTCTGCTATGTTTTTTGCTAAGTTTTACTAAATAAGTACTAAGTCAGATTGTGTTGAAATTAGCATTTATTACAAATGCCAAACAAAATCACAATATTCAAAATATAAATGTCACACTTTTTGGAATTAAAGTAACATTTATCTTATCTAGACTAGCAAATCACACAATTATGGATATGAAAACATAAACAATATAATAATGGAGTACAAATGGCAAAAAAGATGGGGCTATTCTGCATGAAACAGGCCACCAACTTGACCATATCTAAAAATATAGGCAAGTGCCCCATACAGAGGAGACGAAATGGAAATACAGGTCCAACATCTAACAAATGATTTAATTGAAAAAATATACCCTATAATGTAAAGAGAAATCTGAATTAGTGTTCTTCACCTTCAAACACAAAAAACAACCTGTTGGAGAGTGCTGCCTCAGACATTCACTCAATTAATTGCATAACAAGACCCTAACAGTGTACAATCTGAATATATGTGTAGATTAAGAGATGGCATATATGGTCCATTATTAGGACGAAAACTAACTACAGTTCATAAAAAAGAGTACCAGGTGTTGGCCCTTAACAGTCCAAAAAGGAGGGATAAATTATCTGCTGCCTCAGACAGTCAAATACGGTGAAAATATTCTTACTGACTTGTGGCGAAATATCAATAGCATAGAAAACAGGAATTCTAAAGTACCTTTTAACAGCACTTGAATTCCAGCGCCCCATTAGCCGTATTTGGTCTTCGGGTATTTTGCACTGAAAAGCATGTGATGCTGCCCCTATCCGAAAACTGTGAGATTTGTAATGTCTGTTATCTAAACCAATGAATGAAATGACATTTTTTAACTCTGATGAATAAAAGGATTGAGTAACAGGTAACCTACCATCAATAGTAAAAAGGGGGCCTTTCGAATTACCCCGAACTTTGAGGTATTTAGAAATAGCTCTCACTGGACATATAGACCTGTTACTTTGAACTGATATCTGTAAACACACTGGTCTACAAGAGTCGTGATGTTTGAAATGATGGAGTGTTAATGTTAAAAGACTTCTGTTTCCTTGTGGTTCAACAGCAATGTTATGTAATTGAATTATGTTCTTCTGTGAGGTTTTAGAAGATTTGGCTGTTATTTCGCCAATGCGCAGAAAAGCAAAGAAACTTAGAGTGAACATTGCCACCAGGAGGCGTTTATTGTATTTTCCTAATGCTGTATATTGCAATGCTTCGACCAATTGTCTTAATATTGTTGATGTAATGGGCAAACGAACATCAGGTTTGCCTGACACATGCTGAGGCCCTTTCAGAAGTTTTTTGATAATGAAAAATTGAGTAGGATCGGCAAGATCTCTAATCCGATGATGATAAGAGATCCCTGCTAAATAAGTGCTTATAGTATTGTGGGATTTATTTTGACTATGTAACCATGCCACAAAGAATAAGACATGCATCACTGATGATGGGTAAACAGAAGCACATTTAAAAATCTTTTTTCATATGCTGACAGGGCAGTATTATAAGATGTTTGAGTGCTTTCAGCGACTGCAGCATCCAATACCTTATATGCCGTTTCAGTCAAATATGAAGGTATTCGAGAGGAACACTGGTTGGGCAACTGTCCATATATGGAGCCAATTCTCTGAATCTTTCTACCTGCAATCGTGAAAGTAGATCTGGTAAAATAGTGTGTTTGCCTGCAATATGTTCTGCATGAAATAAAATATTGTACTCCAAACAAGCCAAAACCAATCTTCTTACTAAAGACATAACTGCCTCGTCCTTAGAAGACATTTTATTAATAATGTGGGCAACTGCCAGATTATCTGAAAAGAACAATACTGAATAATTAGACAACTTTTGTCCCCATAACTCAATAGCAACCACTATAGGAAAGAGTTCCTTAAAAGTGATATTGAAATCCTGCAAATTTAAATCCGCCCACTTGCCATAAAACCATTTGGAACCAAAAACAGCTCCATATCCTAAACTTCCAACAGCATCAGTAAACGTGTGCAGTTTTTCTGAATCTTGCCACACTTCATCCAGGAAAAAATACAAACATGTATATAGTTAGTATCTAATGGCATGTATATTATATATAAAATCAGCAAGCGCGGGAAATCCATTGCGCAGAGGAAGGACATTTTAATGCGTGTTTGAATTGTTGCGCACATTAATTGAATGGACGATATCATCAATTCAAATGACTGTAAGAAAAATATTTGAATAACTGCGTGCATTAGTCATGTTATATCTATTGACATCATATACAGGAAATAAAACTTGATTATTAGGAAGTATCTTAATTGGAGTTCCAAATTTAATGTTCTTTATGTAACATGTAAAACTTATACGGTACCAATTTTGATGTACCAGATGCGGATTTCGACAATAATGCCTCTTCAGTGATGCTCAACCAAAATGTTTGAAATCCGAAATAACAATGAAGTTTTAGAACCATTATAGGGAAAAACTGTGCCAAATTCGTCTAACGATACATGTAAGAGCTATGTGTGAGGGAGATAATCCTTAATTGTGAAATGAATTTCTAAATTTTATAACAGCAATTAAATATACATCCGTATTTTCAAGCTAGTAACGAAGTACTTAGCTACCGGGCTGTAGAGACCCTCGGGGACTAACAGTCCACCAGCAGAGGCCTCGACACAGGGGTCATAATGTAAAACTTATACGGTACCAATTTTGATGCACCAGATGCGCATTTCGACATATAATGTCTCTTCAGTGATGCTCAACTGAAATGTTTGAAATCCGAAATAACAATGAAGTTTTAGAGCTATTATAGGGAAAAACTGTGCCCAAAAAAAGTGGAGTCAAATTCGTCTAATGATAAGAGCTATGCGTGAGGGAAATAATCCTTTATCTTTCTCCGGAGTGAAAATTAGATTATGATTTTATTAATACAAACGTAATCTGTCATGCCGAATAGTTGACAAATGACGAAATAAACGGTCGTTCATAATTTCAATATTTGAAACTCAGAATTGCGAATGTGTTTATAATGCTAGTTTTTTGTCCAGTGCCACAATTTAAGGGCAAAATTATGAATACACATATTTTTTTTCTCGTCAAACACAATAATCAAAAACATATTGCACTATATGAATGACAAACGGAAAAACTGCTATATTGTGAACAGTGGCCTGATTTCTTGGACATTGTCAGGTAATGTACAACCTTATTTCAGTAAGATGTTTACGTTTTAAGACGAAAACTTCCCAGAACAGTCCTGAACCATTCGATATCTGACATATTGGACAGTTTTCAACTTATTACTTACTTTCAAGATCTGTGTCATCACAAAACATCTTCAACCAAAATAGAAAAAACAACCTTTTTTGTGTTTATCTACGTGTTTGAACATATCAGTAGCTGTTAATTTATTACAGAAAGTCTTAACAGTGACTTTTATAATCACGGAAAAATTAAGTACATTGAAAATATCAAATGAATATCGTATATAGAAATTCATCGATGAGTCAGATCGTGATTTCGGGAAGGGGTGTCTTTCGTTGAATGAGATATATATAAGGAAAATAGTTATAAATCTTCATAAAATGATAAATATGGGCCTAGTCAAAACTATTATTAAGTAAAACTATCACTGAAAACCTACACAATTTTATGCTGATCATATTGTAAACCAATCGCATCTTTTTGGCTTGCTTGAAAGGCCCGAGAACGTGCGATTGGTATGACGTTGTCTCTCTTCGTTCTGGACATTTTCATAAGGCTGACTCAAGACAAAAATCACGGAATGAAGAAACGAACAGGCACATTTTTTTTATTCATCAATGAACATAACTTCTTTCTTCTGTAACATCAAAATCAAGTATCGATGAACAACGAATCCACTTCATATTATCGTGTTATCTTAAATTGTCATTAAAAATATGAAAAAAATGAAAACTGGCTTAGATCCGCTACTTTACTTTCATTTTTGCTATTTCAGGGTAGTTTATTGAAAACGAAAGTAGGTTTTTAATTAAATTTACGATATTTACTAATCAAGTAAGATTATTTTAAAGCTTACAGACTTCATCTCAACTTTGAAACAATATTAAAAGTGCAAGCAGTAACTCTGAAGCAAGCGTTTCGGAGTTTATTGACAAAAATTGTTTATTTATAAGTATATATATCTCCCAGCGTTATATAGGACCGTCGGCTACCAAGATGTAGTTCTCAATCAATATATAGATAGTGTGGGGACACTATGTTAGAACACCTATTTAAGGAATGAAGCTAATTTTGACCTATGTTATACGATATAATGTAACTTGGTGCAGTTTACGCTTTATGATCAGCGAAGCGGATTATAAGAAGCGTAAACTGTACCAAATTATATTTCATCGTATAACATAGGTCAAAATTAGCTTCATTCCTTATAATGTAACGCAAATAGACAAAACTACACTGTACGAGTCTTTATTTATACAAAAGAGTAAACAATCACTGACAAATAGAAATCGCTTGCACCGCGCAAGGATTCACTTAGCAACAGACTGAGGAAGCGTCGAACAAAAAAACTGCCATATTGGTTTTATGTATAACTGGAACATGTACTTTATTAATCAAATTTGAAAACGCAAGGTGGTGTTTTCTACGAATCCTGATAATAGAAGATGTGTGAAGGCTACATGTGTATGCTTCATGTTTACTGTGCAGCGCAAGATCGACTTTTGGGATGCTCCAACAGAAAGTACCAGAGAGTTGTTTATTTTTTTTTTTTATAAATCTAATCCCGACATCACACAAAATACGTCATGCATCAGAAAATGCTACACGAATTGCGGTTTTTTTGACTTTATACAAGTTTTAAACTAAATTATAACTTATCATTACATATGTAGCATTGTCGCCTATTAAATCCGACACAGTAAAATGTAAACAATTCACAGAATGCGATCCACATGTCTTTGATTTGGAGTGACGTCATCTAGTATATGTACATTTTGTAATACATGACGCATTATATGTTTTGATAGGTGGATCAAGCAATCCCCCAAGTAAAAATATATTTTATAATGAAACAGCAACGTTGCTGTAATTTATTATACCATTATTTTGCAAATGATAAATCGTTGTATCAGAATTGGTTTTTACCCTTAATGTTTTGTGTACTTAAAAGTAAAAACAAAGGTATTGACGCATTGTTTAACATCGAAAAAAGTTAAACAAAAGTATTTTATTCTGCACAGTTTCTTCTGTTGATTTTCTGCTTCATAGAAGGCCTACAACGTAACGGTGCTACAATGTGAAATTTAAAAAAAAAGTAATGCCGTTTTGGGTCGTCAAAGGGGTGTGTGCCCATACCAAGTTACATTATATATTATAAACTAAATTTTCTCAGTGTGTTCAATCAAAATCAAATTGCGCGTTACAAGTGAAATTAAATTATATCAATCTAAAATAAACATCTTTAATATATTCATACAGATGTAAATACGAATTATCTTTGTATTTTTGGTTTTCAAAGTTATGTTCCTAACGTCCTTCCGTACTTTCTTAATTTGTCCAAAGATGAAAAGTTTCAGCAGGTATCATTTGTCTCTGCAGCACTTGATCTTTACATCCTTTGCACACATGAAATTATGGGTTCGGATGAATATTTCACAGGTACACTTTGTCGTTTTATATCTACGGAAGCGTATAAGTGCCATGTTTTTACTTTTTTTTAAATTTTATATTTTACACTTTAATCTGTAAATTTTACACTTTAATCTGTAAAATTTACACTTCAATCTGTAAAATTTACACTTTAATCAGTAAAATTTGCATTTTAATCTGTAAAAGTTACACTTTAATCTGTAAAATGTACGTTTTTCTGTATATCACTTGGTTGCCCCGTTGCCGAGAAAAATATCCACAATGTCGGCTCTCTCTCTCTCATCGCTTGAGTCAACTAACTTGTTCAGATTATGTAGAAAAGCGATTTTAATATTAATTTCTATTTCTATAAAACTGTTGGTGTGGCGAGGAAAGTAAGGTAGTATATCGGTTTCATTTAAAGAATATCAGTAAAACTAATGGACGCTCCCCGAATGGGATCTAACCAATGAAATACTTCATATCGCGCATGACTTGCACAATGATCAACAGCTGTTAAAATGTTTTAATATACATAAGTATGTGTTGACCAAAAGCTGTTCAAAAACTATTAAAATACGGAATTTTTTTCCTTATATAAGATGTATGCCCTGTTTAAAATAATCACCAATTAAATTATCCTGATCTATTACCTAACAGTAAACAAGAAATGGCCATGATATAAAACACGGTATGATTATCGTATAAGTTCTACAGATTAAAATGTAAATTTTACAGATTAAAGTGCAAAATTTACAGATTATAGTGTAAATTTTACAGATTAAATTGCAAAATTTACAGATACGGATTAAAATGTAAAATTTACGGATTAAAGTGTAAAATATAAAAAATAAAAACTTGGCACTAATGCGCTTCCGTATATATCATTCTTAAGCCCGATAATACTGAAAATATAGATATCAAAACAAAAGTACTCACGATTTGCATTGGATACCAGCCTTCTTTTGTTTTACGCAGCTACTTTGATGTGAAGTTATTGGCTGTGTTCTCAAATTCATAGAGGCAATTCGCGCCACGCGTTGATTATATTTTGCAATTACCCGGCATTGCACGGGATTTGTCATTATTTTCAATAAAACAACAGAACACCTGTTTATGGTCATGTTTATTGCCTCGCTAAAGAGGGATAATCTCGTTTTAGCGAGAACATCTCGCTACAGGGGAAGTGTTTCCTGGGATTTATCTAGTTATTTTATTTGACTACCTTATTCCTGTAAAGGGGGAAATTGAGAACAGTAGGCTCGAAATGAGCGCCAGAGGCGCGAATATGCTAGGGGGTCCGGGGGCATGCCCCTTCGGAAAATTTGGAGATAAATGGAGCAAAATCCTGCATTCTAAGGCCTTCTGGGGATTCTTTCCATACTTTATCAAGGCCAGAAAAACCCATGTTTTAGACGAAATATGAAATAATAAAAAAGTAAGCAAAAACCACGCGAGATCAGTACTGTTTTATTTTCTTTTACAAGTCAATTGTTCTGTTTGTCTGGTTTTTAAACATTTGAATAAGTTGATTTAAATCTTCACCTGACAATTTTTTCTCTCCTTTACATATTATCATCAGTGAGTCGAGAGAATTCTGGGATAGTCTGTTTCTTAGAATTGTGCAAAGTGAGTTCATTAGGCTAAATCCTCTCTCCACAGAGGCGGTTGAGCATGGTATAAGTAGTGCAAAATTAATAAGTTTCACTACATTTGGATACAGTTGACCTAAACCATCGGTCTTGCACAATGAGTAAAGTGTTGTTGTGTCCATTCTTTTCCCCAGTCTCATACGTTGACTGAAACAAGAAATATAAAATACAGAAACAATTGTGAATACTCAACATGTTGATATTCTACAGCAAGTTTGTAGGGCTTAAAAATGAATATCAATGCAAGATATGATCTTACAAATCATTAACATTATAAACACTTTTAAATTACAGCTATAGTAAAACATAATTTTTATTATCTCAATATTCTTCTTTCATAATAGAATTGGAGGAATCAAGAAAAGCAAGTGGTAATATTAGCTATTATTTTATGGAATAAGAAAAGGGTAACAAACGTTTTAAACAGAAATATGATAACAATTGATCAAAAAAAAGTTACATTTCATTTGAATTACTTTCCAAAATAATGTTTAAACTAGTTATAAAATGAATTAAATGTGCATTATGCTCTCCTGATCATGTGACACTGGTCAGATTCCTCTTTGCTGTGTTGTGATGTAGAAGAAACTCTAACTGGAAAACATAAAATTTCTGAAAACATTTGTCAGAAACATTGAACTCTTATCCATTTAGTACACTTAAAATAAATACTAATTGAATGGATAAAAAAGGGTAAGTTTTTAATCAGAAACAAGAAATAGTTATTAAAATAAAGGAAAAATAACGAGTGAGAATGAAATGATAATAAAGTGAATTAATTGAAACTTATTTTTATTTATTTATAACATTTTTTTTGTTTCTACATACCTTTCAACAAACATACATGTATGAGTTTGGAAGGCTCGAAATTCACCTATTGCTGCTTCTGGGGACTGTAGATCACACGGAACTCTACATATGTGGCCCTGAAACTCGTCTTCCTTGGGGGAACCATAAAATTCAGGCAATTTCCTTATATCAATCTGCATGAAATCCTCAAATTTACGTATGCAGAAATATTTTAATTATTCATCAATGCATGATCACAATACATGTAATTACATGTAAAATATTTACCTCTCCATGATCTGTCAACTCTGCAATCTGATCTGGCAAATTTCTAGGATCCAGGACCGCACAACCCTTCACCACAGGTGAAACATTAAAAGCATCGTCAATCTCACCGATTAGTCTGTAAATGAAGGGTATGCCAGTCTCCCTAAAAAAAACTCTCTGAGCTGTAATCATTATTCAATTGATTACCCCGTATTCTTCTTTGCAAACTTGTCCTGTCAATGATTTGTACAAAAGCATCATCAATTGTTGAAAAAGTGAGATGCTTGTTGTTGCATATCTCACCAAACTGATCTATCAATATATCCAATTTGTTGACAGCAATATCAACTTTGTGAGGCACATCAGTGAAGTTCAGGTTTTCATTTTGAAGGAAAGTACTCAGTGCATTCACAATCTGAAGTACATCACACAACAAATATATCATGGCAACTACATCCTTTCTCAACTTTGCACATCTAAGTCCAAACACCTCTGGTTCTTTGCGATCATCATAAATACTGTCAAGGGCATCAAGTATCTGCGAAAACCTGGACACAAATCTGCTGCATGCATCTCCATGAGATAACAACCTACAAATAAATTCACACCACAGTAACTTGAAATACAGTTTACTAATATTACATATAAGCTGTGGGAATTCCATTACAATAAGTTTGGAAATAGAATATTAAGGACTTGCACTCTCTTTTCTCTCTAATAGAAATTTAACCAGATATTGCAATTATTTGTCTTATGAATTACATGCATTATGACCTTGTGGTTGCAGCACTAATAAGTTTCAGTGACCTGTTGCCATATGTAGTTTACACGTCCTTAAAAACACAGAACTTCTTTGGACTGTACTCAAAGACTTTCCACAATCCAAGAAGAACTGAATCCACCTCTTGAAGGAGAGCAAACTAGGGGATCTTCATGATATGTTTAAGGCACAGAGCTAGCTTGTGGCACCTACAATTCATATACAGGACATGAGATGATTCATGGCGTAGACGTATCTGCACACCTGCATACCATACTGACTTAATATTTAGAATTACAAAAGTATGACCTGTAAGTATTGAACTACAAGTATGTATACCAGGTAAGATAACTGAGTGACATTTCATAAAATTTGAATCTGATCTTTTTTCCTATTTGCATGCCTTCATAGTTTTAAAAAGTCATATGACAACATCAATACCAACCTGTCTTCTCTCCACTCATAACATTTGCTCCATCAAATGCCATAAATCGCATTGTTTTAAATTGAATGTGTTTTGCCAGCATGAAATGTTTATTTGGTTGAGCAATGACTCAGTGTCCGTGTTTGGAACATGAATGACCCCTAAAAATCGTTCTTTGATCTCGCCCATTTCATTTTCCCACTTTCCATACAAGGCAAACTGTTCACGTCCAGCCTCATCACAACTTTCATCGGCAAGCAAAGTGAAGGCGTCAGCATTTCTAAGAGATGTCAGGAATTTTTTTTTCAATATGTTCACTCAAGATTTCGATGAGTTCAGTCACAGTAGATGAAGATAAGTAAGTTGCAGTTTAGGGAGTTGTTTCTATGTGACATAGAACACCATCAACACCTAAAGAGGCAATAAATTTCACAAAATCTGAGAAGTTTTCAGAAAGTGCCCATCGTTTATGGATCATGAAATTTGCACACTGAAACAGTTTTTAAAATAACATTCCGATTTAATGTTTTCCTCTCTATTTTTTCTTCAAGGATTAGTGAAATAGCACTTCCTCTTTTTCTGCTACTCTTAACTTGTTCTGCGTCCTTATGGGCAACACTTGCTGCATGACTCTCTAACGCTCTTGTTGGATGGTCACCCAAAGAACAGCCAGTAGTAAATTTTCCAACCTTCCTCCCAAACATCTCACAGACTTAACAAATGTATCCCCTGTTCGGGTAGTTGTAATACAACCACTTGCATCGATTCTCGTATTTTTCAGATGAAAAAGTCTTTGATCCAACTTAACACTAGCAGGGCTACTAAATTCATAACATTCGTTCTCCGATTGCTCTTCCTCATCACTACAAACGTTGTCCTCTTCCGTGTCCGACTCACCTCTAACTTCGCTGACTAACTATTTAGGTTCTGCACTTTCACATATATCTTTCTTTTGTTTTGCATTTTTAAAAAACTTTGCAATTGTTAGCATTCCAACGGCATCTTGTCTTCTAATTCTCTTCAAATATGATGTCGCATTATGCGACATTCTTGCCGATCAATATTACTTTGAAGCTTAAACTTGCCTCTACATGTTAATGACGCTTTATCAGCATATGTTATAAAACCACAATCGGATAAAAACGGAAAAATTACGATGTATTAGAAATAAATATTTTTAAATGTTGTGTTAATATGGGAATTTTTCATCTCCAAAAGGGGAAATTTAAGTTTTTTAAGATGGGAAAGGTACCGTTTACCTGTAGTAAAAACAGCATTGATAAATCCCTGGTTCCCAGCCTGTTCAATACAAGATCTAACAACTTTCCGTACGTGGTCATTTCTGTAAATAATAGTGGTTTTGGTTGTTCCTGTTTCACGTGTCCGTGTGCTTATTTGTATTGAATTACTTGACAATCTCACAAAAGTCTTTTGATTTCCGAGCAATATGGTACAAGGGCGAGTCAATAGTAAGCAGCCTACCTTATTTCCGGTTGAGATCCACCTCTTCTTTTTCGATGTATTGCCCTCTAGTGTGATGCACTTAGACCAACGGTGTTCAAGTGCCATCAGCCCAGAACTGGAAAAGGCAGGGTACTTCTATTGACCCACTCCTCAACTGCCGTCACGACTTCTTCGCCAGACCAAAAATGACGTCCACGGATATCCTTTTTCAAGTTTGGAAATGGGAAGAAGTCGCTGGGAGCTAAATCAGGCGAATAGGCAGGATTTGGTATTAATTCATACCCGTTTTGCTCTATAAAATACATTGCAACTTTGCAAGTGTGGGCTCTCGCGTCGTCTTGTTGCAGCAAAACACCTTTAGAGAATTTACCTAGGTGTTTTTCACGGATGGCGGTTTTCAGCTCGTCTACCAAGTTTGTATAGTACACTCCAGTTATTGTACTTCTCTTGGGTAACAAGTCCAACATAATAACGCCTTTTGCGTCCTAAAATAAAATGACCATCGCCTTGCCAGCAGATGGCTGCGTCTTGAACTTCTTTGGCCTTGGGGACGCAGGTCCTACCCACTGACGACTCCGAGCTTTATTCTCTGGCGCATAACAATAAACCCAAGTATCATCTACAGTCAGAAGATGGAAAAGAGAATCATCTTTTGACCTAAAACGTTTCAACAAGGCGCTGCATACTGATGCTCTGGTTGTCATTTGCTCATCGCTTAGGGACTTAGAGACCGAACGGGCTGTTAGCTGGCACATACCTAAATGATCATGCAAGATTGCCGAAACGCTACCATGTGAAATGCCTAATGCCTGCGCTATTTCTTCCACCTGAATTCGCCTATCGGAGTATACCAGATCCCGAACTTTCTTACACATCTCTTCATCGGTGGCGTCCAGTCCTGGCTTCATCTTCTGAAGATGTTCTACCGCGTTTGAATTCCCCTACCCAGAATTTAACCTGAACATAAGATGGTGCAGAAGACCCATAAACATAGGCTAACTCGTCGTGAATTTCCTTGCCTGTTTTACCTTTTAAATGCAAGTACCAAATTGTAACACGGTACTCAACTTTAGATGAAAAGCATGCCTTTGCATCATTAGTCAGGTTTGACACTCACACCTTATTAAAGAATCACTCGATACGCGTGCAATTTTGTACCCATGTATAAAACATGTATTGAAATAGGGCATGGAAATCGTGACTGTTTCGGTCAATCGGAAATGGGATAGGCTGGTTACTTATTGACTCGCCCTCGTATCTAATTTGATTACCAATCTCATGTTGTTCTATAAAATTGTATGCTTCGTTGACACAACTGAAGGCAAGATATATTTACGGCTTCAACCTCTTCGTCATTAGCCTATTTGGACTTTGATATTATTTTCCCATATTGGTTTTTTTTTTTTTTTTTATCTTTTGCAAAAAGAGTTTGACGTTTTTAAGTACAACTTACATTTCTGTAACTGATGAAATACAGGGGCAATGAACTCGTTGTGTAGGGATAGGTAACTCGTGATCGCTGCCCTGCAAGCTGTACTAGGTAGCGTTAACCAGTTGTGTGAATCCGCAAAAATAGTCTTGAATGAAAGGTGAAGATTACGAACAGTGATCAATCTCATAACTTCTGTAAGCGATACGTAATTCCCTAAAACACTGCACATCCTTTTCGTATTTTCAGGAATGAATAAATATCAATAAAGTAATAAATGAAATAGATTGAACCCTAACCAAACGCAGTACAAATTGACAACTATGTTTATTACGTTTCTAAGTTAATAAGCTTTTTTTTTTTTTAATTATACAACTCGTAGACTAATATTAACAATAATTGCAATCCTCAATGAAGTACGTATTATATTATGTTTGGAAATATTCACATCAATCCCGCAGTTACGAATACAGAGTTCCACAGAAATGCATGTACAGTTTGAAGACCCTATTAGAATGGACCGCCCTTTCACGTGGCCTGTAATGAAACTAAATCTATTTACCAGTTTTGGTTAAAAAATTACAATAAATATTATGTTTTTGAGATTTCAAAAATCGCAATTTTTTGGACATTGGAACCGAACTCCCGGAGGACGGGTGGGTCCAGGTATTCGGAAATCACTCGTAGGTGAGGTTAAGGTTCCTCTAATGATATATATCCATACTTATATCGGTACCCGTCCCTATCGATAAAGGGTAATATGTTGCATATTCGCATTGTCTCCGATTTATATCTTCGATGTAGTTCACACAGGAGCTAAGCCCGTTTGTGCCCGAACTCTGTGGTACTTTGAATATAGAAAGCAGTCTAATAATAATAATAATAATTGGTTTTATATAGCGCCTTATCCAGTGTATGCTGTTCAAAGCGTTTTACAATAATCAATGTACATTATTACCCCGGCAGACCTTATATCAATCTAGAACTTTCTCAGCCTCCTAGGAAGCATACAGTGCAAGCTGCCGTTATAAGCGCTAGAGCACTAACATTCTAACAATATCTTTCACTGTCTATAGCCAGGTACCCCTTTTACACTTGTGTGGAGTGATGAAATTCATGTAAAGTGTCTTTCCCAAGGACACAACGTCAGCCCTGCTGCGGTCAGGACTCGAACCCACGACCTCTCGGCCTAACCACTACGCCACCAACGCCACAGTCTAGCTCTGACCCAATTAAAAAAAATACCCACTCGCTCGAAATGCCTAAAAATCAGAAACTAGGTGCAGTATGCGTAATTATCCGGTCTCCTTGCATAGGATAACGTTTTAACCACTTGCATACCAAATTTCAAGCCACGTGTTCTAAACATACATGTAACAGAGATACTGTATACGTCATCGTTTTCTCGATTTCACCTGCTTATTTTTAATAGGACATTTACCGCTACAGGTCACTGGGTGGTTTCTTACCTATGGCAGCGGCGAAATGCAAACTAGTGTGGAGGATTTCAGACCTATCAATTAAAATTTCACCGCAAATATACGCTACTTACTTAAAAGTAATAAGGTATCATTTACAAATATCTATCGAAATATAAATACAGGCTTTATGGATTTCATCACATGACCAACCCGTATTTATATTCCGATAGATATTTTAAAATGATCCATTGTTTCTTAAATAATAACTTTACTCAATCAATACACACAGTGATTAAAATATTTGCACATGTACAAACTGCCGCGATGCAGGACCTCCGTTTTTAACGTCATATCCGACAGACCCGTGATTCAATCTTCTACCGAGCGTTTGCTGAAGGAGCAATCACTAGTCTTCAGTTTGACGCGGCCATGGCACGAGCGGAATTCGACG
Source organism: Ostrea edulis (assembly GCF_947568905.1). NCBI lineage: Eukaryota > Metazoa > Mollusca > Bivalvia > Ostreida > Ostreidae > Ostrea > Ostrea edulis. Next base: position 19,633,040 of record NC_079169.1, read on the forward strand.
TTCCCGTAACGAAGGAAACGCTCTACCACTGAGCCACCGTGACCGATCTGTATCTGTAGAGTGATTGATTTTATATTATTTAACGGGAGACCCGTTCGAGAATTTTTCACTATAAAGGAGACGTTACCAATGCTGGCAAAGGGCTCAAGAATTTAGGACTATGCTCGCCGTTGTGGAATAAGTAACTCATTTGGGTTGTTAAATAATTTTTCGTTGTCTTTACGACTATAACGTGCCATTACAAATCCGATAACCGTCAGACTGTTAAGTTTCATGGTACATTGTAATTTTATTCCTCCGTTTAACGTAACGGCAGGAAAATTAAAACTTAAAATTGTTTTTAAAAAAATTCAACTCTACTTTTTGTTTGTAATGACAAAATAACCATTTCATGGGAAAAATGCATTTGATGACGTCTACTGGAAATAACAAAACTGGCTTCCTTCTTGAAATGATTAACTCCTCGGTTCGTTTTTATCTTCTCTAAGACATGCTTCTATTTTTATTATAATAGACTATGTTGGGTATCATGACAGGATACTAGCGACTGATAAATGCTGCCTGCGTCCTGATAAGCCGAGTCATGTTTTCTTCCTTCTATTTTTAAAAACGCAGTTTTAAAATGCTTTCCGCATGATGACGTGACTCAACCTCGCGAAATATTGAATAAGAGGTTTTTTTATGATCCGTATTAGCAATATTTTTAACGCGGTCCTTTTGGAAAACTGTGAGATTGTCATATCGTCGATAGGGGACTAATAAAGAGTTGGACAAACACGGACCCATGGACATACATGTAACAGGTCAGGTGCCTAGAGGGTATCCATTCTCTGTCGACCGGGCACACCCGCTATGGGCCCTATGCCTTGATCTTAATCGGTTTGACTAATCTGTTTATTCAGATATAGAGATTGGAACAACAATTTTTGTTACTTATGTAACTAAATGTACAATAATTGTACTTAATGAAGCATCAGTAGGATTTAATTCTTAAATGACTGGCTTTTATTTGCCCGGTCATCCCAAGGAATGTTTAATTATTGTACAATATTTCGACACAAGGATTGCTAATGATGGCATTTTATTTTACACGCTTAAAAGCTGCTTTTCCTCTACCTTTTGGAAAAATAATTTTTCGCTAGCTAAGAATGAACTACTTTTTAAAGAGGTTCGCACCTGAGATTTGGAGTAATGTCCATTTTTTGGGAAGAGTATTTTTTATTTCTACATTGAAGGAGAATTAGGAAAATTAAAAAAGAAAAACTGGGGTCGCAATGCTCGTTATTGAGCCACAGTGTTCTAAATATGACTTTTTTGCACTTAGAATTTACTCAAGATTTATTCGTTTAAACTTGTTTCGTCTGTTGATGTCAACACAACATAAGTAACACAAATCAGTCATTACATAAAATAGATAATAGGAATAAATAATAACAATTCATGATATCAAAATTGAGAGTTTAAAAGGACATATTAGGAGTAATGTCAATTTCTAAAATTTCACATAAATTTCAAGGTCTTTTCTTAGAGTTTAGATTCTAACTTTAAAAAGTGGAGGTTAGAGATCAAATTTTTAAATTATTTGCGAAAATACAGAATTTTAATACAAAATTTATAGTAAATCGATTTAAACTCTTTTAAGAATTGGTGATCTACAACATTTGAACTAGTTTCAAGTTTCAACTTCTCGTATTATAAATTATGAAACTGAAATACACATCTAGGAGTATAAAAAAAGATTTATTGGATGAAATAGAAACTGTAATATCTGGCAGATTAAGAACTTTTTGATTAATCAATCCTTCCGCCACAAAATATAGTCTCTTGTTAACCCTTTCAAAATTCGAATTGATGTAAAAGATTTCAACTGGATAGGGTTTAGTAAAATATATGTGTACTATATGTTTGCACTAATTCAATCAGTATTAAATGAGTAAATACTTAGTTGTACAAGTAGCATCCTGCGCAGTTGTACTCAAAAGCTCAGAAGCTAACTTCCTTAAGGAAATTAGTTCTAGTACATGTATCTGCTTTTAAGGACATGCCAGTCAACTTCAGCTAATTATATCATATCTACTCGACAATGAATACATGATCCATAATTAGGTGATTTATACATTCTTCACGTGTGTAGCTGTATTTTCACCGTTATATTCATTCTATGTCTAATTAAATGTTCTGTCAATACATGTACTACCTATTGAGAACCAATTTACATGAAGACCATGACATTTAATTCTTATTTGTGTAAACACAGTTTTAGATCCAGATTAGCGTGAGCAAATTCAAATACAGCGACAAATTGAGATATATGATATAGTTTATTCACCAATCAAGGGCCCTCGGGGGGCATGTACATGTTAACAGGCAATTAATTATAACAATGAAAATAAATAACATTCATTTAGAAGTACTACCGGTAATACTGACAGAGTTCACACTTCTGCACTGCACATATCTATATAATTATATATGAAATACTGATTACAGACAAGGTTTAAATTAACAACATGATAAATAAAATAACCCAACTGCCTCACACATCAGTTTCTGGGATAGCAGATAATGATAGTGTCGTGTGAATACTTATATAAAAGAGAATAATAGCATTATATGAAAGAATAATAATAAAAAAAAATCAAAAACCCACAATATGTTGACCTGATTACAGGGAGCACCAAGGGACAGTGCCTGTTAACAGTCTGGTAATAAATTTATTGTACCAGACCGTTGATCTTGTACTCCCAGTAACCAAGACAGCTTACAATTGTAACGTAAAGGAAATGTGTAGAATGCAAAGACATGTATTTGCAGTATCACATTACACTGTTCAAAATCATCTTACTGAATACAGCATGCTGGTATATTACATATTTACACACAGGATCCAGTTGTTCTGAATGTTTTATGTCTAAAGCAGGAAGGTTAGAATACTTATATAAAAGAGAATAGCGTTATATGAGAGAATAAAAACACGATATGTTGACCTGATTACAGGAAGTACCAAGGGACAGTGCCTGTTAATAATCTGGTGGTAAATTGTTGTACCAGACTGTTGGTCTTGTACTCCCAGTAGCCAAGACAGCCTACAGGTGTAAAATATGATGAAGAAAGAAAATGTGCATAATGCAATGAAATGTAACATTTCTAGTATTATATCAAACTGTTTAAAATCATCTTACTAATTTGGATGAGGATATTTTCATCTTCATTGGTCATTAGCCATATAAGCTTTTGATCACTGTCCATCTTTACAAAATTCTTACATGATTTGTCTATCATTTAGAATAAAATAACCCTTTCTTCTGATAAATGACTACATGAGAATAAAAAATGTTTTTCGTCATCCACTGAATTGTTGTTGCATCTTAGACAAAATCTCTCGTGTCGAGGGATTTTTTGGTAACGTCCCCTTTCAATGTTTAGTCTATGAGCTGATATACGGAAACGTGTTAGATTTCTCCTTTGCTCAAAATTTTTAATTGAACTCAAATAATTCTCAAAACCAAAGTTTTGTTTAAAAGTAGAAAAGCAACTTAGTTTTTTTATCTGAATTTAATGTAAGGTGTGAATGCCATTTTTTGATGTAATGTTTGAATAAACAATCTTTAAGAGCCTTTTTAAACTGGTATGCCCCTTTAACGGGCAAATCTTTAATCCCATTAATATTTGTTATGAAACAGTTTATAGAACCAAACCATGATGAATTGTTTTGTTCAAAAAGTAATTTTGATTCTCGATATGCATCAAACAATAGTGGAAATGACTGACCAAGATTTTCAAGTCTGTACCAGTAACTTAACATACTTTTTAATATGTCAAAGTGAAGGGGGAATCTTCCCAATTCCGACAGTACGGCAAAGTTTGTTGCAGATTTATGTACACCAAGTATTGATTTGCAAAATTTGAGATGTAGTTTATCACAAAGTTGGTTTGAGTAAATTTTGTCTATGGTACCACCAGAGTTAGTAGATTTTTTGGAAAAAGGATTGAAATAACCCCATATTTCCGAAGAATATAATAATATTGGTTTGATGGTATGGTCAAATATATGAGAAATGTTTTTAATATCAGGGTTTAGTGAAATGAAGTCTTTTTTAAGTTTGAATAATGCTTTCGGGGCTTTATGATATAGTTCTTTCTGAGCAAGGTAGAAAGAACCAGATGAACAAAATGAAACCCCAAGGTATTTGTAGTTGGATACACATTCTAGTTCAATACCAGCCAAATAGAATTTAGTTTTGAAGAGTCTGCCTGCCTTGTTAAAAATTAGGATCTTAGTTTTTGAGAAATTAATACTCAAACACCAATCATTACAATACCGCTGCAAAATGTTTAGTTTTTGTTGTAAACCATTAGCTGAGGAGGAAAGTAGAATTATGTCATCAGCATACATTAAACAATTAAATGTTCGAGAATTTAAGACCATAGGATCTGGGGATGAATTGAGATGGTCTGGAAGATCATTAATAAATACTTTAAAACAGATTTGGACTTAAATTGTCCCCCTGTTTGACACCTACTTTTATTGGAAGAAAATCGGTGATACCATTACTTAAACGGACACAGGACTTGCTTGAAGAGTACATGCTTTTAATAACCTGATAAAAATTTGTTCCAGCTCCCAATTTTAAGAGTTTAATTTTAATTCCTGAATGAATGACGGTGTCAAATGCTTTATGAAAGTCAATAAAGCAGGCGTACACTCTGCCATCCTTGGTCTTACAATATTTATCTACAATAGTCTTGAGAATAAACATGTGGTCAGAAGTTCTTGCTTTTTGGGTGAAACCTATCTGACATTCATTGATTATACGATGTTTAGTAAGAAATTTATCTAAGCGAATGTCAAGTATTTTATTGAATAATTTCCCAACTGTATTTGTAACCGTTATGCCTCTGTCATTATTTGGATCGTTTATGTCATTACTTTTATGGATAGGAGTAATGTAACCTGAAGACCATGTTTTAGGATAATGACCAAAAGTAAGACAGCTGTTGAAAATATTGTAAAAGCATGACAAGAGATGGGTATGACCGTATTTAATCATGTAGTTTGAAATTTTGTCTAGACCTGGAGCTTTCCCTACTTTTATTTTTAAATAGCATTTGATATTTCTGAAATGGATATACGTTTGTCCAAGTCATTAAAACATTTTTCTTTTTCTAACTCATTTAGAATATTATCTAGCTGTGCCAGACGGTGGTTGAAATTTGGTTTGGGTTTGTTCAGGTCATGAAAATGGGAGACCCATGTTGTTGGGTCAATTACATCTGCATTGTTGTTTTTTTCTACTCCCTGAAGTTTCTCAATCAATTTCCAGTAAGATTTTGGATTTTCATCATGTAAGGTTTCTAACTGTCTTAATAAAGATTGTTTAAATTCTCGACATTTGAATTTTCTCATTTTGGTATATTCCCTATATAATTTGTAGTAGTGGTTTTTCACTATTGGATCTTTCGGAAATTTGGAGTATATTTTACCATAATTAAGCAGATTTCTCCGCATGGATTTTAAGTCTATATCGAACTATTTATGCATTTTTTTTATTTGTCTTATTGTGTTTAATTTTATATTTTCGAAGAGATTTGTCTGCTGCTTTAATAATTATATTTGATAATTCTGTGAAGGCATTGTCAATCAGTTCGTGAGAGTCAAGATTTTTACAACTTGAGAGATTTTGTAATCTCTCTTGAATGTTTGTAGAATTAAGGGCTGCCTGAAAAAGAACAGGTGATTCATCTGACCATATGTAGTTTGGTGAAATTGGATGTGTATTAGTATCCTTAGTATTATCAGACTTAAAAGAGAATCTAGCGGACAGTGACCATTGTAGAAGGCAATGACAATCAGACAATGTAGGTAAAAAATCAGAAGTACTGAAATACAATATTTGATTAAAAAAAATTCTGAAGCCAAAACATAGTCTACTGTGCTACAGCCATTTGGTGTAAAACAAGTGTACTTGCCAAACATATCACCAAAAGTACGACCATTCAGTATTCTCAGTTGATTCGCAATGCACATATCTAACAAGTCTTTGCCCCTATTATCTAACTTAGAATCCATATTGTGACGATTTGTAATTTGATTGTCTATAGTATATGATGAATGGAGAGGGAGAAACTCATTATCATCGTTTGCAATAAAGTCTGGATCTGTTGAAACTCTCGCATTGAGGTCACCACATAGTAAAATGTTTCCCTTGGGTTTATAAAATGATATATCTTTTTCAATACAGTCAAGAATATCGTAATCGATACCCTTGGAATATGAGTTTTCTGGAGGGTTGTATATCATACAAATGTATAAATCTTTGTCAAAATCGAAAAAATCTTTCTCCAGTTTTATCCACTGAAAGTCAGCTTTTGTTTTTTAAAATTTTCATATGAGGTTTAAATTCATTTTTACATAGCATTGCTAACCCTCCAAACGTTCTATTGTTATGTTTAGAAGCAGATCTACAGACAAAGTGACTATAGTAGTTTCCAATCTTGTACATTCGTTTTTCATGACTTATATGAGTTTCTGCTAAAAAAAAATAATATCAAACTTTTCAATTTGTTTGAGGAAAGTTGCATCATTTATTTTGTTGTACGATTTGCTTAACAGGCCCCCAACGTTCCAGAAGCCCATTTTAATTGATGAGTAAATAAAGGATGAACTCATTTTATATAATAGAAATTATCCGAGTACCACAGAAAAGGAAATAAATTTTGAGTGGCAAAAAAATCTAGGTCTTAGTACTACTATAAAGTTCTAAGTTGTTACTTTCTACAACAGAAAAATAAAGAAAATACAATATTGCAAATAAGCACCACTCTAGTGTGGCAGATTGTAGCATGTGACTACCTTTAAAAAACATGATGATTCACTAGTTGTAATAATATTGAAATTAAAATGACTGTTGGCTACCTTACCAGTAACAGCAAATGGTATATATATATATATATATATATATATATATATATATATATATATATGGGCATAATGATTCACTAGTTGTAATAACAATGAAATTAACATGACTGTTGGCTACCTTACCAGTAACAACAAATGGTATACATATGGTCATTACTAATTCTTTAAAATATGTAAAAATCATGATGGCAAACATCATATCATGATGATACATGAGTTGTAATGACAATGAAATGAACATGACAGTTGGCTATCTTACCAGTAACATGATAATTTATATACTAAAATATGTTTGAATGGCAAACATTAGGCCATTACTAAAATATTCAAACATGCAAAAATGACAACTACTCAAGTAAAGTTTAACATAATAAATGGTATGTTTCATACAGGTAGTGTAAGGCTTATCGTGAAATTCACAACCATAATCGTGTTCCCTTTCGCTGTGACGGAGTGTGGCGATCTTGAAGGTTAATCGGAGAAGCCGCGACCACGACCTCGTCCCCTTTTGTTATAGCGGAATCTGGATCTAGATCTGGATCTTCCACGGTCAGGAAGGGGAATGTTCAAAATGTTATGTATCACCTTCTTGATATGGCCTGCCAATATCGAGATCCCTTTTGTGGAGAGGTGATATTTGTCACCTGCCAAGTATTCAGGGCTTGGATTACCATTCATCAACATATTGCTATGATCACAGCACACAGTGTTTTGGTCAGCCGACAATTTCTGTTTAATAAGGGCATTGGCAATCTCCCCATTGGTTTGATGAAGCAAGTCGTCTGCTGTAGGTGTGGTCATGGATATTATCGTGGCAACATTCTCTCATTTGTGTTTTACTGCCTTCAGAAGGGTTTCCAGGTTTTCAACACACACTAGTGGCTCCAATTTTGTTAGATCGTTTGTGAGAGAGTGAATCGCTACAATGTGTGGTTGCTCATTGCAGGACAAGATGTAATCGGTCGTCTCCTTCAAAGTGTATCTAATCACTTTTGTGACGTTCGCAACTGGCGTGAGTTTATTCTCTAAAATTCCCTTAATATTTGATGTACCGATCAACAATACTTCTGGTCTAGATGTTCTTCCAACATCATGTCTTGCATGTGCAACTTGCCATTGTCCTTCACGTGGAAGACTGACAACAGCATCCGAGTATGACTGAGGATTACCCATCTGTTTTGGGATTTTTTTGTTGGAGATGTTGATCATAGTGCACATTTCTTGTACCTGTTCTAGTTTTTCAAGGCAGTGATTTGTTGTTTCTTCTAAGTTTAACAGCCTCTTGTTGATTCTTTCCATGTAACTCTCAGATGTTACTTCTAGCTCCAACAGTTTCTTTTCAAATCTCTCAAGTTTTGTCTCGTCTACATTTGTCAGTTTCTTGTCCATTTTTTTGGGTACAGCTCTCGATCACCCGAGTAACCTTCTTTATACATGCAGTGGTCAGTGTTCTGGTTAATGAGTTTAACTACACCATCAATGTCTCTGTTATGGCCATGTTCGAGTTTTCCAATAGTTTCCGTTATGCTATTTTCAATTCTAAGAAAATTTGCCATGGATACTTCTGTGTTACCAATTTCGTCATTTACATCTTGCTCATTAGCATCAATTGTTTTTTCTGACGTTTCTTCATTTGTGTTGACAGAAGTATCATCTTGTATGGAGACAAGTGGGTTTTCCAATGTTGGATATTCCTCGTTTTGGAGAGACAAAATTTTGTCTAAAGTTTGTTTCGGAATAGGGAAGTGTTTGTCGACAAAGACCTTGTATTTAGATCCTTGTATTCTGATAGTACCTGTTGTCACAAAGAAGGTTACAGTGTACAATAAGATGTTTTTGTTCAATACTTCAATGACAATGGAGTTTGCACTGTCAGACGCATTCTCCCATACTTCCGGGTCATCATGCCAGTTGATTTTGAACTCCTCGCTCTTTCCAAAATTGTCATGGTAAAACGTATCCAAAGTTTTTATCCATGGATGTATACGTAGTAGATTTGTATGAAAAGTTACTATTTTGGCCTCACCTTCATAAAGCCCCATGTCGATTTCCTCGAATAAGGAATGTTCCTGACCTTTTGTTAAGTTTTTTTTGGTAGGCTGGATTTGGGATATTCAGACAGAATTTTGGTCCATGACGGATCGACTTCTATATCCATCTCATCATTAAATTCCGCCATTTTGGTGCGAAAACCCCCCCCCACAAAACACACGTGCACACCTACGCTTTCCGTATATGATTAATATGAGTGACCGACGCCGATTTTTGTACAGTTACCTGTTTGTCGAGTTAAAGCATCACAAGAGTCCCACTATAACCGGTGGTTGGTCTCAGTGTAGACTAGGGTAGTGCGGAAAATGCAACATTCAGTGCTCTGCTTCTGAGCACACTATAGGACTTGTTGAATACCGATATATGATACGGAAGATAACATCTGAATTAATCTACCTCATCTTTTTATCGTGAGACAAAGACGTTATTAAAAAGGTGAAAATAACGAACTAAAATCAATGAAAAAATAAACATAATGAACAATGATTAAAAAAATCTTCTTTAGAATACATATCTTAGAATAGAGCTACCACGAACACACCAGAGGTGAAGGGACCCTGTATCTAGGGATAGTAAGCAGTCACATTTCGATTTTGGGCAGACAAAGTAATTGAAGTATTTTAAACTCAATTCCACTTAATTACAGATTGTATTAGGAAATAATATCAGTATAACGACCAGAGAAATCAAGAACTGTCATAATTGAACGACTCTGTTGAAATTCCCGGGCTGTAACAGCCGCTTATTTCTCGGTAGCTTGTCCCGATTTTCGATAAGAATTACGTTTCATGATTTATTGTACAATACCTGATGTCAGTATTTTGCACTTGTTACTATCCATATTAACTGTACAAAATTGCCTTGAAATATTGTGGAATAAGTAACTCATTTGGGTTGTTAAATAATTTGTCGTTGTCTTTACGACTATAACGTGCCATTACAAATCCGATAACCTGGACGTCAGACTGTTAAGTTTCATGTTACATTGTAATTTTATTCCTCCGTTTAACGTAACGGCAGAAAAATTAAAACTTAGAATTGTTTCAACAAAATTCAACTCTACTTTTTGCTTGTAATGACAAAATAACCATTTCATGGAAAAAATGCATTTGATGACGTCTACTGCAAATAACAAAGCTGGCTTCCTTCTTGAAATGATTAACTCCTCGGTTCGTTTTTATCTTCTCTAAGACATGCTTCTATTTTTATTATAATAGACTATGTTGGGTATCATGACAGGATACAAGCGACTGATAAATGCTGCCTGCGTCCTGATAAGCCGAGTCATGTTTTCTTCCTTCTATTTTTAAAAACGCAGTTTTAAAATGCTTTCCGCATGATGACGTGACTCAACCTCGCGAAATATTGAATAAGAGGTTTTTTTTATGATCCGTATTAGCAATATTTTTAACGCGGTCCTTTTGGAAAACTGTGAGATTGTTTTTTCTGACGTTTCTTCATTTGTGTTGACAGAAGTATCATCTTGTATGGAGACAAGTGGGTTTTCCAATGTTGGATATTCCTCGTTTTGGAGAGACAAAATTTTGTCTAAAGTTTGTTTCGGAATAGGGAAGTGTTTGTCGACAAAGACCTTGTATTTAGATCCTTGTATTCTGATAGTACCTGTTGTCACAAAGAAGGTTACAGTGTACAATAAGATGTTTTTGTTCAATACTTCAATGACAATGGAGTTTGCACTGTCAGACGCATTCTCCCATACTTCCGGGTCATCATGCCAGTTGATTTTGAACTCCTCGCTCTTTCCAAAATTGTCATGGTAAAACGTATCCAAAGTTTTTATCCATGGATGTATACGTAGTAGATTTGTATGAAAAGTTACTATTTTGGCCTCACCTTCATAAAGCCCCATGTCGATTTCCTCGAATAAGGAATGTTCCTGACCTTTTGTTAAGTTTTTTTTGGTAGGCTGGATTTGGGATATTCAGACAGAATTTTGGTCCATGACGGATCGACTTCTATATCCATCTCATCATTAAATTCCGCCATTTTGGTGCGAAAAACCCCCCCACAAAACACACGTGCACACCTACGCTTTCCGTATATGATTAATATGAGTGACCGACGCCGATTTTTGTACAGTTACCTGTTTGTCGAGTTAAAGCATCACAAGAGTCCCACTATAACCGGTGGTTGGTCTCAGTGTAGACTAGGGTAGTGCGGAAAATGCAACATTCAGTGCTCTGCTTCTGAGCACACTATAGGACTTGTTGAATACCGATATATGATACGGAAGATAACATCTGAATTAATCTACCTCATCTTTTTATCGTGAGACAAAGACGTTATTAAAAAGGTGAAAATAACGAACTAAAATCAATGAAAAAATAAACATAATGAACAATGATTAAAAAAATCTTCTTTAGAATACATATCTTAGAATAGAGCTACCACGAACACACCAGAGGTGAAGGGACCCTGTATCTAGGGATAGTAAGCAGTCACATTTCGATTTTGGGCAGACAAAGTAATTGAAGTATTTTAAACTCAATTCCACTTAATTACAGATTGTATTAGGAAATAATATCAGTATAACGACCAGAGAAATCAAGAACTGTCATAATTGAACGACTCTGTTGAAATTCCCGGGCTGTAACAGCCGCTTATTTCTCGGTAGCTTGTCCCGATTTTCGATAAGAATTACGTTTCATGATTTATTGTACAATACCTGATGTCAGTATTTTGCACTTGTTACTATCCATATTAACTGTACAAAATTGCCTTGAAATATTGTGGAATAAGTAACTCATTTGGGTTGTTAAATAATTTGTCGTTGTCTTTACGACTATAACGTGCCATTACAAATCCGATAACCTGGACGTCAGACTGTTAAGTTTCATGTTACATTGTAATTTTATTCCTCCGTTTAACGTAACGGCAGAAAAATTAAAACTTAGAATTGTTTCAACAAAATTCAACTCTACTTTTTGCTTGTAATGACAAAATAACCATTTCATGGAAAAAATGCATTTGATGACGTCAACTGCAAATAACAAAGCTGGCTTCCTTCTTGAAATGATTAACTCTTCGGTTCGTTTTTATCTTCTCTAAGACATGTACCTATTTTTATTGTAATAGACTATTTTAGGTATCATGTCAGGATACTAGCTAGCGACTGATAAATGCTGTCTGCCTCCTGATAAGCCGAGTCATGTTTTCTTCCTTCTATTTTCAAAAACGCAGTCTTAAATTTGTGTATCACATGATTTCCGCATAAAGACGGAATTCAGCCTCGCGAAATATTGAATTATTTGTTGAAAAATTCAGTACACAAGGTAAGTTTTATGATCCATATTAATACCATTGCGTAACTCCGTCTTTTCGGAAAACTGTGATGCCCCGCTACAAAATACAGCATTAGGGGCATTCTCCATGGTTATAAGAAGTAACTGTTCGTTATGAAAAGTTCATGTTATATGCATCAGAGTTACTAAAATGTTTGAGAAAGAACAAAGTCGTGTGCGTTGATGTATAGCAATTCTTTATGTAATGACATTATTTCAATTTAGTACTTACAGGTTTGACCAATCTGGGTATTGAGACGTAGAGATTGGTACGCGTATTTTGTTACTTACTAAAGCATATGTTGAATTTAATTCTCAAATGACTTTGGCCTGGTCAACCCAATGTCTTATTGTTTAAAACTAGTATTTCGACATATCGCATGGCGTTGATGCCATTTTTAAATTGAGGCAGACTACTGATTAAATATTGTTTAACGTCCCTCTCGAGAATATTTCACTCATATGGAAAAGTTACCACTTCCGGTGAATTTGGGCTGCAAAATTTAGGCCTATGCTCGGTTCTTCAGGCCTTTGAGCAGGGGGGATCTTTATCGTGCCACGGGACCTCGAATTTGGCGGTTTCATCCGAAGGACCACCCCAATTAGTCGCCTCTTACGACAAGCAAGGGGTACTGAGGACCTATTTTATCCCGGATCCCCAGTATATAGTACAAATTGTGTATCATTCGAGGTAGTTTGCCGTTATTTGCACGACATCGTCATAATGGCTGACCTGTTAAGGTAACTCATTACACTACATTTTTATTTAATGGCTTGTTAAATCACCTCTTGTGAAGTATGGTGATACAAGATCTCAAGTATTTTATATGAATATTTTTGTGATTCATCCCGGAATGATAAAAAGGGTACTTTGTTTGCAAATAAGATACTCTATGCATTCTAATATTTTAAATAAAATATATTTATGAAAATTGAAAATGTTATTTGCTAATGTTTTTTAATCTACGGATAAAATCTTTAAAAAAAACACATGTCATTTAGAAAAAAGATATATCAGAGAAACATATTTTAAAAAGAAATTAAAATGAAATAGTCAAAATTGAGAAATATTACGCAATTTCTAATTTGAACCAAGCCCGATCGGAATTATAAAAAAGTAGCCATAGAGAACATTGTAATCAGAGTCCCCGAGGGTCTTTACAGCCCAGTAGCTAATTACTTCGTTACTAGCTTGAAAATACGGATGTATATTTAATTGGTTATAAAATTTAGAAATTCATTTCAAAATTAAGGATTATCTCCCTCATGCATAGCTCTTATCCTTAGACGAATTTGATTCCACTTTTTTTGGCATGCTGTTTTTGGCTATAGTAGCTCTAAAACTTCATTGTTATTTCAGATTTCAAACATTTCGATTGAGCATCACTGAAGAGACATTATTTGTCGAAATGCGCATCTGGTGCATCAAAATTGGTACCAAATAAGTTTAACTCTCATTTGATGTAAAATGATTTACAAACTAATTAAACGACTTTTAAAAGGAAATGAATTTCTTGATCAACAGTACATACAATTAGCAACAATATGATTATTTTAGTAATTTCATCAATTTTGATCGGGATCGGTACTTTTCCTTCCAGTTTGAACATAGTGATTATATCTAAAATTTGGTCATTTGGTTTAAATTTCTTTTTATAATATATTTCTTCGATATATCTCTTTTCTAACTTGCATGATTTTTTGAAGATTTTATCCGCAGATTTAAAATATCTTAACAAAATAACGTTTTCAATTTTCATAAATATTTTTCTCTAACAAATTAGAACGTTTATATCTGAATCTTTTAGATATGTTTTATTAGATATTCGTATCATGCACCAAATCACAGCGAAAGGACTCGAGAATCTCTTATCTGCAAACAAAAGACATTTTTTATCATTCCGGATATAAAATGATTGAGAGCTCGTATCACTCTTTCGAAGGTGAAATCATACTTCATAAGAGGTGTTTCAACGAGCCATTAAATAAATTTGTTGTGTAATGAGCTACACATATATGTACATTAAAACACGGATGAAAATATTAAGAACAGCAATTTGAAAAATCAACGCCTAGCTGAGTAAGTTAGCACGTTGACTACTGAACTGTAGATCGTGTGTTCGAGTCCAGCAGGGGTTTTACATTTTTTCCAGATTGCTTTGTACTAAAACTGCATTTTTTTTTTTTTACTAAATAATGTAAACATGAACGTTTTTATTTTCAAAATATTGTTGTATATATCCTCCACTTTTCTTCGATATCGAATTTCTCTGGTGTAACATACCTCCTTAATTATATCTACGGATTACTCAATTTACCCGATCGAGATATAGGGGTTACGGCGGGTGTGACCAGTGAACAAGGGATGCTTACTCCTCCTAAGCACCTGGTCCTACCTCTGGTATGTCCAAAGGGCCTCCGTGGCCGAGTGGTTAGAGTATCGCGCTCAACATCACACTGGGCGCCACTATATCACTGAAAAATTGTTGAGTGTGGCGGAAAACATCAATCAATCATCCAAGGGTCCGTGTTTGTATTCTTTTTATGAGATTGATAACTTCGTTCTCCTTACGTTTTTATCTGCAACGTTTAATGCTTATATCACTGTAACGTGTTTGTACAGACAACCCAGTGTCTTGATTAAACGTATCGCATGGTATCGGTGCCATTTTATCTTTTTACATATATGTAAATGTTGTTTTCGCCTTTTTACTTCCGAATAAAATTTCGCCAGGGGTCGGTGTTTCGCCACGGTTGTGTAATTTTATGGGATTTATGAAATTGATCACTGTCCATTATCTCCACTTTTCATAAGATTGAAATATTTTTTTTAAAATCAAATTATTCCTAGCACATGCTTTTAAGGACATGCAGATGAACTTCAACTGATATCATATCTTCGCCATATATCTCCGTCATGCAAACGGCGAAATGTGTAGCCAAAATTAGTATGTAAAGAACGGTCTAACAATTTGAATGAAACACGTCAGACAGCATTAAATATAAGATTTATGAAAATGCAAAACGTATTTATTTATTTGTAAGAATATTTTCGTCAATTTGAAGGATATGGAAGGCTCCCACTTTCTGTTTATTGCGCTTGTGCAAGCAATACACGCAATCGTATTTCAACTGATCGGGTTGGTGTCACCGCAATGGTATAATCAGAAAGAAGGAGTTGGTGGTCTGTGGAAGCAATGCGTCGGCAATATGTGCACGTACCTTACTAGTGAAGGTTAGTATATTTACATTGTACTAGTTGAAACATCGCGGGAAATCACTATTAAATACATGTAATGTTGCATTGAAGATGGCGACTTTTTTTTAATGCAGTTTGAATGGCCAACATATTTGCAGTTACTGCCCGGGGGAAGGAGGGGGTAGAATGGGGCCACAATACGGGTTCAAAGTTTTATGTACACATATATAGGGAAAATCTTTTAAAATGTTCTCAAGAACCACTGGGCCATAAAAGCTGAGATTTACATGAAAGCTTCCTGACATACTGCAGGTTTAAGTTTGTTAAATTCAGCCCCAGGGATAGAATGGGGACACAATAGAGGATCAAAGTTTTACATACAAATACATAGGAAAATCTTTAAAGATCTTCTAAAGAACCACTGGGCCAGGAAAGTACAAATGACCCTCGAAAGTAGGTTACGGCTATTCTCTTTAGGGAAGTCGAGAGGCATAGCCTTCATCGACTTCTCTTCGCAAGCAATCATATTTTGATTCTGGGAAACGTGTAAATGCCGGAGTTGGTGACGGTTTATGCTTCGACCAACGTGTCGACTCAGATGTGCCTGGATTTACACAATATACAAGTTGTTTTCAAATATTTAACAGTAATGCACAAAACTGTCACAAGGAAATCAACACTTACTTGTTTTTAATCCATTTTCAACATGTCACTGTCTCGGGTTTAAATCACAACTCTGATTTACGCCAGCCTGCTTTTCTCTTAACTGACCCCCTATTGTGACAGCTCCGAAGACCAGTTAACGTAAACCCGGGACAGGGGACATGTTGAAAATGGATTAAAAGCAAGCAAGTGTTGATTTCCTTGTGACAGTTTTGTGCACTGCTGTTAAATGTTTGAAAACAACTTGTATATTGCGTAAATCCAGGCACATCTGAGTCGAAACGTTGGTCGAAGCATAAACCGTCACCGACTCCGGCATTTACACGTTTTCCAGAATCAAAATATGATTTAATGCTTGCGAAGAGAAGTCGATGAAGGTTATGCCTCTCGACTTCTCTAAAGAGAATAGGTTACGGCCACAATAGGGATCAAATTTGTACATGCGAATATATAAGGAAAATCTTTAAAAATGGGCCAAGGTAACTCTGGTGAGCGTTCTGGTCCTTGGCCCTCTTGGCAGTATGGATACAGATATTGCCCTGAAATTTAGTCACATGCTTCCTCTCGGGGGAACACAAGTTCAGTTTGCTTTTCAGCTGGATTCATCCGTCCTTGACCACTTTAAGGCTTAAAGTGATCAAACAATTTACTGGATTTATATGCCTCCTTCAAAGAAGAGGGGCATATTGCTTTGCACCTATCGGTCGGTCGGTAGACCACATGTTGTTCTCTATATGAAAGGCGAAGATAACGAACAGTGATCAATCTCACAACTCCTATAAGCAATACAAAATAGATAGTTGGGCAAACACGGACCCCTGGACACACCAGAGGTGGGATCAGGTGCCTAGGAGGAGTAAGCATCCGTAGTCGACCGGTCACACTCGCCGTGAGCCCTATATCCTCTGGACCCAGTTGCACGAAGGTTAGTTAACTTTAACAGACAGTTAACTCTCCATTAACTTGAACATTTATATAGTGTTAACTTAGAGTTAACTGTCAGTTAAACTTAACTAACTTTTGTGCAACTGGACCCAGATCAGGTAAACGGAGTTATCCGTAGTCAAAATCTGAAGGATTCGAACCCCGATCTTCCGTGTGCAGGTCGAACACTACCTCTAGACCACAAGAGATCAGAATAATCTGTGACGTTTTGTTCAGAAGAGAGTTGATTAAGAAAGGAGACAAGGAGCTATGTAGGTTTTGTTCTGAAGAGAGTTGATTAAAAAATGAGACTGACCTGTGTACATTTTGTTTAAAAGACCGACTGGTTAAAAATCACCCAGAATATTTTACAGAGTGACTGCACTTAGCTGTCTATTTTACAGGCTGGTTGTCAGGTGTACAAGCTATGAGTATTTTGGGGTTCCTGGCAGTTACGGTTGCTGGAGTGATGATAGTCTTAAAAATGTTCATAATGAAAGACCAGGTTCAAATTCTCCTTGCGGCAGCAGTGGCATCGTTTGTTGGAGGTAAGACACGTTTTAATTTAATGAAATAAGTTTCCTTGAATAGCCATCACATGTTCTATCTTCCCCGGATCAGTACTGAAAATTGACGTTCTCCGTTATTTTTGGTTGAAAGCTAAATAAATTAGTAATTCAATATACATGTATCATTTCTTAGTTGAGTACACAGTTGAAGTTGTGATATGGTAGATCGATTTCCACGAGAAGGTGCGTTTAACGTCATCTATTTCAGAGAATAGTGATACGGTTCAGACAACCATTATGATGATCGTGAAAGTCGTAACACTGTGAAATAGAAAATCCAGAATCCCATTGGTGTCACTGATACTTTATCTGATAACCACTACCCGTGTATGTGGTGCTGCTGGTTAATTACATGGCAGTTGTTACGTCACTGATACTTTATCTGACAACCACTACCCGTGTATGTGGTGCTGCTGGTTAATTACATGGCAGTTGTTACGTCACTGATATTTTATCTGACAGCCACTACCCATGTACGTGGTGCTGCTGGTTAATTACATGGCAGTTGTTACGTCACTGATACTTTATCTGATAGCCACTACTCATGTATGTGGTGCTGCTGGTTAATTACATGGCAGTTGTTACGTCACTGATACTTTATCTGACAGCCACTACCCGTGTATGTGGTGCTGCTGGTTAATTACATGGCAGTTGTTACGTCACTGATATTTTATCTGACAGCCACTACCCGTGTATGTGGTGCTGCTGGTTAATTACATGGCAGTTGTTACGTCACTGATACTTTATCTGACAGCCACTACCCGTGTATGTGGTGCTGCTGGTTAATTACATGGCAGTTGTTACGTCACTGATACTTTATCTGACAGTCACTACCCGTGTATGTGGTGCTACTGGTTAATTATATGGCAGTTGTTACGTTACTGGGACTTCTTGTTCGAGATGGAAGGAGAACAAACAGAATAGGCTCTTTGCATAACAAAAACATCGCAGCATTTTGTCAGGTTTTAGGGGGGGGGGTTAGTGAAATAAAGATTGATTGGTTGTATCTTGCTTAACGTCTCTTCGATCGATCGATCGATCTCGAGAATTGTTCATTCATATGGATACGCCACCAAGACCGGTGAAGGGCTTCAAATTTAGGATTATGCTCGACGCTTACGGCCATTGAACAGTGAGGGTTCTTTAGCGTGCCACACCTACTATGACACGGGGTATTCGTTTTAAGGTCATCTCCGAGGACCCGTGGCATTCACACCTAATGCCGAGCGTTTGACGATGGAACTGTCACTACCTGTTTTAACGACTTGGGTCTCTGTCGCTGCCGGGATTCGAACCCCGGCCTTCCGCATGTGGGGCGAATAAAAGAACGTTTAAGTGGGAAAGGGTGCAGTTAAAGAGAAAGACGTTGACAAAAATCAAAAGACGCAAATGATTAATTGATTGTATCTTGTTTAATGTCTCTCTTGAGAATTTTTCACTCATATGGAGTCGTCACCAAAACCGGTGAAGGACTTCAAATTTAGACCTTTGCTCAGTTCTTGCGGCCATTGAGCAGTGTGGGTTCTTTAGCGTGCAACAACTACAATGACACGGGACATTCATTCTTAAGATCATCTCCGAGGAACTGTGACATTCACACCTGATGCCGAGCGCTTGGCGATGGAACTGTCACTACCTGTTTTAACGACTTAAGTCTCTGTCGCGGCCGGTATTCAAGGTTAATGTAAGAAATATGAAGTACTTTTGAATTTTTTTTTAACTATATA